>NC_084747.1:8303977-8578977 GCF_033978785.1 Entelurus aequoreus
ATCTGTATCATGAATCAATTTAAGTGGACCCCGACTTAAACAAGTTGAAAAACTTATTCGGGTGTTACCATTTAGTGGTCAATTGTACGGAATATGTACTTCACTGTGCAACCTACTAATAAAAGTCTCAATCAATCAATCACTCAATCAATAAACCATATTTTGAGACCAATAACTAATAATATGTTTCGTCGCCCACAAAACAGACATACATTATTGTTTTTAGACACAAAGCATACGTGGTTGTTTTGTGTTTTTTTTTTTTAGCATTTTATATTTTACAAAATAAAAATATAAAATGATTTGACTTTTCAGTATGCGGCCCTTGGTGGAAAAACTTTGGACACCCCCGTTGTAGTGCAAATAGAATGACGAAATAATTACAGCACACCAAATAAAATATTTCATTTACAAGGGTATTTAACATAAGCACTCGGTTGTTTTAAAAAATGTATTAAAATGCTTGTATTTTGAAAAATACTGCCGTAAAGTAGGAAGCGGAATGTGCTGATTTTGGCGCATGCGCAAACGGACGGACTACTTAGGCGGGCAACAAGATGGCGGACTGGGCGACTGCGGCGTCTTAAAGACGTTTCTACGATCCACCCGCCATATATATTCTCAAAGATTCGTCTTTTTGAAGACCACGGAACGCAGGTTGAGTTTGCAGCGGTGGAGTGTTACCTGAAGTGAAGATTGAAGACGTGATAGAAGATGGACGACTACTGCTATGCTAAGATGGCGACGTCCGCTAAAAGAGAACATGAAAGAGAATCAGCGCCACCAACTTCCAGCAAATCACCAACGGAGATAAACACGAAAGATGAAGATAAAATTGAGCGAGTTAAAGTTTCCAACAACATAATTTTGGAGACTATCGTAAACCCTGAAAAGAGCGTCGATGAGAAATTAGCCGAATATGTTGAAGAATGTAAAGAAAGAGCCGCCATGATTGTTAGCTTGAAGAAGGCAGTGGAGTTCACATCAGAGGAGATGAAAGAATGCAAAAGTCAAATAAAGAAACTGGAAGAGCAAAACAAGCGCTTGTGTAAAGAAAATAATGATTTGAAAGAAGAGATGTTGGGGAAGAGTAAGAGATGTGCAGTGTGTGAAGAGAAGACTGGACCACATGTTTACATCAACGTGCAGAGGATTGGAGGTAATAAAGAACAAGAAAATAAACAAATGTATGCTGTGTTCACACACTAATGGTCAAATAAGATAGCTGGTAGTGTTTTTGTTATATTTTTGGTTTGAAAAGTGTAACTGAGAGCAAGTTACAAACATCTGAGCCCTTAGACTTAGACTTAGACTTCCTTTTTATTGTCATTCAAATTTGAACTTTACAGCACAGATAAAAACGAAATTTCGTTACATAAGCTCATGGTAGTGCAGGATAAAAAGGCAATAAGGTGCATATATAAATAAATAAATATATATATATATAAATAATATATAAATATATATATATATATATAAACTATATAAATATATATAAATTAATAAATAGATTACTGTACAGATAAATATATTGCACTTTTCCACATGCGTCCACGTTTATGAATGTATGTTATATTGTCTTTTTTATTCTAGTGAGTTAATCCATTTTGGGGGAGTTGAGGGGATAATTTAATTATGATGCGTTCAAGAGTCTTACGGCTTGAGGGAAGAAGCTGTTACAAACCTGGAGGTTCTGCTTCGGAGGCTGCGCAACCTCTTTCTAGAGTCCAGCAGTGAAAACAGTCCTTGGTGGGGGAGGGAGGAGTCTTTGCAGATTTTCTGAGCCCTGGTCAGGCAGCGGCTTTTTGCAATCTCCTGGATAGGAGGAAGAGGAGTCCTGATGATCTTTTCCGCCGTCCTCACCACTCTCTGGTGAGACTTCCAGTCTGAGGCACTGCAGGCTCCAGTCCAGACAGAGATGCAGTTGGTCAGCAGGCTCTCTATAGTGCCTCTGTAGAATGTGCTGAGAATGGGGGGGAGGGAGCTGTGCTCTTTTCATCCGACGCAAAAAGTGCATGCGCTGCTGAGCTCTTTTTACAAGAGCTCCAGTGTGTAGGGACCAGGTTATATTGTCAGTTATCTGCACCCCCAGGAACTTGGTGCTGCTTACCATCTCCACCGCTGTGCCGTTGATGTAGAAGTCAACGATGATCTCCTTGGTCTTGTTAACATTCAGGACCAGGTTGTTGGTTCTGCACCAGTCAACCAGATGTTTCACCTCCTCCCTGTAGTCCATGTCGTTTTTGTCACGGATGAGGCCCACTGCTGTCGTGTCGTCCGCATACTTCACAATGTGGTTAGTAGTGGACCTGGCGCAGCAGTCATGAGTCATCAACGTGAACAGCAGTGGACTCAGGACGCAGCCCTGGGGGGAGCCGGTGCTCAGGGAGATGGCACTGGAGGTGTTGTTGCCCACTCTCACAGATTGGGGTCTGTCTGTGAGGAAGTCAAGCAGCCAGTTGCATAGGGGGGGGTACTGAATCCAAGGGGGGCCAGTTTGCTCACCAAGTGCTGCGGGATGATGGTGTTGAATGCTGAGCTGAAGTCCAGGAACAACATTCGCACGTGTGTGTCCTTTCCTTCCAGATGTTCTAAGCTCAGGTGGAGTGCAGAGGAGATGGCGTCCTCTGTGGAGCGGTTAGGGCGATAAGCAAACTGGTATGGGTCGAATGTGGGGGGAAGTCTGGAGACAATATATTCCTTTACCAGCCTCTCGAAGCACTTCATTATGAAGGGGGTGAGTGCAACGGGGCGGTAATCATTGAGGGAGGAGATTGTGTTTTATTGTGGCCGTCTTAAAACATGATGGTACCACAGCCTGGGTCAGCGAGATGTTGAAGATGTCTGTGAGAACCCCCGCCAGCTGGTCTGCACATCCCTTAAGCACCTTGCCCGGAATGTCATCAGGTCCCGGTGCTTTCCGGGGGTTCACTCTCCTCAGGGTTTTCCGGACATCTGCCATATCCAGGTTGAGCGGCTGTTCATCAGGGCGAGGGATGGATTTTCTCGCCGGAGTGGTGTTAAGTGCCTCAAACCTTGCAAAGTAGTTGTTAAGGTCATCTAGGAAGCTGATACTGTTGTCACAGGGACAGGGGGAAGCTTTATAGTCCGTGATGACCTGTATGCCCTGCCACATTCGTCTAGTGTTTGTAGGGTTCTCGAAAAAGTCCTGCACTTTCTGACTGTGAGCACGCTTTGCAACCTTAATGGCACGGTTCAGGTTAGCTCTGGCTGATTTTAATGCTACCATGTCGCCAGACTTGAAAGCCATGTTCCAAGCCTTCAGCATTGCACGTACCTCACTGTTCATCCAGGGTTTCTCGTAGGCCCGTGTGGGGATGTTCTTGATCACACTGACATCCTCCATGCAATTCTGAATGTATGCGGACACAGACTCTGCATACTCCTCCACACATGTGTTATGATTATCGGTGGCGGCTGCTTTGAACATGTCCCAGTCTGTGGTTTCGAAGCAGTCTTGTAATGCTGACATTGCTCCCTCTGGCCAGGTCCTCACCTGCTTCACTGTAGCTTGCTTCCTGATCAGCAGGGGCTTGTATGCAGGAATTAACATCACAGATAGATGATCTGAGGAGCCGAGGTGGGGGTGTGGTGCAGCTTTATACGCCTGTTTAATATTACTATACACCAAGTCCAATCTGCTTCCACCCCTGGTTGCAAAATTCACATATTGATGGAAATAAGGGAAAACTGTTTTCATGTTAGCTTGATTAAAATCCCCTGCCACGATGAAAACTCCCTCTGGATGTGTAGATTGCAGTTCATTACAAAGCATTCAAAGCTTCTTTGGTGTTAGCACCGGGGGGAATGTACACTGCTGTGAAGATCATAGCACTGAATTCCCTGGGTAAATAAAATGGCCTGCATTTTATAGTTAATAGTTCAACACCAGGAGAGCAGTGACGTGATACTATCTTTCCATTATTGCACCAGTTATTGTTGACGTATATGCAAACACCACCGCCTCGGGATTTACCAGTGAGAGATTTTCTCCTGTCCGACCGAAACATAGCTAGCCCCTCGATGCTAACTGCCTCGTCCGGAACGGTTGGTTTCAACCACGTTTCTGTTAGAAATATGGCGCAGCAGTCTCTCATCTCGCGTCTTGCATTTAAATCCAGCTTCAAGTAGTCCAGTTTGTTCTCCAGGGAGCGGACGTTTGAAAGCAGGATGGAAGGAAGCGGCGTTCTGTGGGGATTAGCCTTTAGCTTTGTTGTTAGCCCAGCTCAGCATCCCCGCTTCTGCTACTGATCACACCGCTTACATGTCTTCCGTTGACGGTCCCCGCTGGTACTTGACTCCGCTGCGTCAAAGGCCGCTGGATGTAGCCGGCGAAGTATTCCCATGCTAGCGAGGAGGTCCAACGTACACGCATATTTCAGTCCAAAACGGCCCGATCTATCCACATCCAGAATTGTCTGGCGGTCGTATGTGACCACGGAGTGTCCACGCTGTAAGCCAGCCATGAAATTTGAATAATTGTCCGGTATTTTTGCCAAATTGTTCTATACTACCATGAGCGTCTGCAAGCCGCAGCCCGTCAGGGCACCGCCATCTTGACATCTTAGACTTAGACTTCCATTTATTGTCATTCAAATTTGAACTTTGCAGTACAGATAAGAACAAAATTTTGTTGCATTAGCTCATGGTAGTGCAGGATAAAGGAGCAATAAGGTGCAGATATAAATAAATAGATTACTGTACAAATAAATATATTGCACTTTTGCATATGCATCCAGGTTAATGGATGTATGTTATATTGTCTTTATATTCCAGCCAGTTAATCCATTTTTGGGGGGAATTGAGGGGATTATTTTAATGCGTTCAAGAGTCTTATGGTCTGAGGGAAGAAGCTGTTACAGAACCTGGAGGTTCTGCTACGGAGGCTGCGGAACCTCTTTCTATAGTCCAGCAGTGAAAACAGTCCTTGGTGGGGGTGGGAGGAGTCTTTGCAGATTTTCTGAGCCCTGGTCAGGCAGCGGCTTTTAACCATCTCCTGGATAGAAGGAAGAGGAGTCCTGATTTGTATTTTAAACCACCTCAGATACTATATCCTCTTGAAAATGAGAGTCGAGAACGCGAAATGGACATTGACAGTGACTGAACATGTAAATACACGATTAATAATATTCAGCTTTGCGAAGCTAAAAAAAATAGAAGCTAACATAGCAACGTAGCCAACGTGATAGCATAGCAGTCTCAAATGCAGATAGAAACTAAATAAATAAAAAACCCTGACTGGATGGATAGACAGAAGATCAAGAATACTATTAAACCATGAACATGTAAATACACGATTAATAATATTCAGCTTTGCGAAGCTAAAAAATAGAAGCTAACCTAGCAACGTAGCCAACGTGATAGCATAGCAGTCTCAAATGCAGATAGAAACTAAATAAATAAAAAACCCTGACTGGATGGATAGACAGAAGATCAAAAATACTATTAAACCATGAACATGTAAATACATGATTAATAATATTCAGCTTTTCGAAGCTAAAAAAAATAGAAGCTAACCTAGCTACGTAGCCAACGTGATAGCATAGCAGTCTCAAATGCAGATAGAAACTAAATTTAAAAAAACCCTGACTGGATGGATAGACAGAAGATCAAAAATACTATTAAACCATGAACATGTAAATACACGATTAATAATATTCAGCTTTTTGAAGCTAATAAAAAGAAGCTAACCTAGCTACGTAGCCAACGTGATAGCATAGCAGTCTCAAATGCAGATAGAAACTACATTTAAAAAAAAAACCTGACTGGATGGATAGACAGAAGATCAAAAATACTATTAAACCATGAACATGTAAATACACGATTAATAATATTCAGCTTTTCGAAGCTAAAAAATAGAAGCTAACTTAGATGCGGCGGCGGGCTTACTCACTGTAGTGCGTCTGCTATCCTGCTCAAAACACAACACAACCTCCTGGTGTTGGTGTTGCTGTAGTCCGCCGCTCCACCGATCGCACCTACAACTTTCTTATTTGCAGTCTCCATTGTCCATTAAACAAATTGCAAAAGATTCACCAACACAGATGTCCAGAATACTGTGGAAATTTGTCGAAGAAAACAGAGGTATTTGAATTGGGTCCAAACACTTCCCTTGCCCTCGTGACGTCACACGCATACGTCATCATACCGCAACGTTTTCAAGCGGAAGTTTCCTGGGAAGTTTAAAATTGCACTTTATAAGTTAACCCGGCCGTATTGGCATGTGTTGCAATGTTTAGATTTCATCATTAATATATAAACTATCAGACTGCGTGGTCGGTAGTAGTGGCTTTCAGTAGGCCTTTAAAGGGATGAGTGAGCGTATGATTGAAAAAAAGACCATGTCTACTAGAATTTGCTTCTTTTTATTTGACAGTGCTAGTATGTCTAATCAGTAATCACTGAACTCAACAAAAAAGTAAGACCACATGATTTTCGCTTTAACGTAACTTCGGAATCGGCCACTAAAACAGAATCTGCTTGTAAACGCAGAATTTCACGGAAATGGACATAAATGTGAGTGAAATGTTGTCATTGTGAGGAGAAGGAACATTTGTTTGGGACAATAATGTGTCCGGTACCCCTCGTTCATCCCCGAAACACTCAACCACCCTGTCCTGAACTAAACAATGTGGAGACGGCCACTTGAAACAGCGACTAAACTATGAAGCTAAAGCTAGCAAGAACAATCTATACACCACCAAACACTTCTTGTGTTGTTGTGAACGGCATCACGATGTAAGATCAATGTACAAACAGGAAAGCAGTCGCAACTTGAGAGGCTTTCTTTATTTTACAGCCTCAAGTTTTCTCAAAACTCACACTTTCCGCTTTGATTGATTGGTTGATTGATTTTAGAAAATGTTATTCATGACACAAAAAGCAAACAATCTATTGTGTAAAATAAGTGTGAGAGGTAAGAAACGGAATACAGAACAATTTAAACAGAAAATCTGAATTTGATTAGTTTTTCATATTGCTATTGTCGTGATAATTTGTTGTCACTATGATTGTCATTTTACGTGTTATTTATTTGTTACTAATATATATCTGTTTTTTCTTTTAGATTATATTTAAAACTGAGTTTTGGTGATACTGGTTTTACGTTTTCAAATTAATAAAAATGGTGTGATTTATCGTGATTCCAAAATCACTCAAAATAATTGTGATTATTATGTTTTGCCATAATTGTCCAGCCCTAGACGAGGTATTGGAAAGAACTTCATGATCAAATATGTATCACGGTACTTGAGTCACGATACAATAGTCTATTGTAATATTGTGACATGGAGTTTTACTGCCATTTTGACTAAGTCACTGAAAAATTTAAAAAAAACAGCTTAAACTAAATGTTGTTTATATGTACACTCCATGCCAGTTATTATTTATTGGACAAACTGTGTCAAAAACAAAGTAATTCCAATAATCACTGCAATTGTACATAAAGTGGATCCAATTTCTTGCATTTAATATCAAAAAAAGTTCTCTACTTCTTAACTACAGAGATCTTTCAGATAGATATGATCTTTTTTAGTTTTGCGATGTATTTCAATATTGACATTTTCCCCACTGTTAGTTTGTAGTATGTCCAAGAGTACATCAAAGCAGATGTTTTCTACTTTCTGTGACTCTAGCTGAACTTTTCTGAGTCTACGACAAGTCATGTAAACATCGATCCATCATTCTGGCAAGGCACTAAATGAATGGCCATGAAACACTACACACTAGGGTTGTCCCCATACCAATAATTTAGTACCGGTACTGTGTACATAAATCTACTGATGCCTAGTCTGGACACATCCTCGGTGACATCTTGGATTCACTGGGCGTTTTGGGTCTCTCAACTGGTCATACTCCCTACTCCCAGCTACCCAGCCGGGGGTGATCAAATCCCCGGCTTGTTTCCAGACAGCTAGCTAGCTACCATGGCTCCAAGGATCTCCTATTTTGAGCCATGACCATCTCGAGGCCCTTTCCGCCGCTTGGGTGGTACTGCGGATGGCTCTCCTCTTTCTCTCTCCATCGATGCCCAAACTGCTGAAGGCTCAGACCAAGGAACGGGCTGCAAATCCTCTGCATCCAATCTCCACAGGGAAACACCTTGCTCTCCAACCAGCCTGTTGACAGTCGCTGACCAGTCCTACATACTTGGAGAGCTTCCTCTCGAAGGCTTCTTCCAGGCGAACTTCCCACGGGACTGTTATCTCCTGCAGCACAGCTTGTTTGGTGGACTCAGACACAAGGACAATGTCTGGTCGCAGCTGGTTTTCAAGGTTCACCAACAACTGCCAGTCTCTTGCAGATGTCAGGATGCCTGCTGATGTTCTTCTGGCAGGAGTTGGCGTGTCCCCAGCTCTGACAAAGGCGATGGTTTTCTTGGAGGGGTGGAACTGTTTTTCCCATGCTAGTCCTGCACTAATGGCTTCAGCAATGGTCTTCAGGACTTGGTCATGCCTCCACCTGTACCTTCCATCTCCAAGTGTGTTCAAAGGTTCCTCGCTTGGAGCACAGTGGGCATGCTGGTGTCTCTGCTATGTCCCGTGTGTGCAGGTTTGAAGGGGTTGGGAGCACATCATACACTGCCTGAATGAGGAATTTGATGCGTTGCAGCTCGGCTTTCCAAAGCTCAGCCCAAGTCAGTCTCCTCTCAACCGCATTCTCCCATATTGTCCAAGCTCCATGTTGCTTCATTCCAACAGCCTTGCAGGTTCTCGTCTCCTCCACTGCTACTCTCACCTCATGACGAGGAGGGGCCACAGGATTCTGGGAAGAATGCTATGCTGGTAAATCCAGGCTTTGAACTTCCCAGGTAGGCCGGATTTGTCCACGGATTTCAGCCAGCCATCCAACTTGGCGCAAGTCAACTGGATGGATGTTGTGTCTCTCAAAAAGCAGTCAAAAATATTGCCCAAGCTCTTGACTGGCCTCTCTGAGATAGTTGGGATGGCTGTGCTTGTGATGTTAAAGCGGAACTTGTCCTCCACTTTCCCCTTCTTCAGCACCATTGATCTGGATTTGGCGGGTTTGAAAGGCATCCGGGCCAACTCCACCAACTTTTCAAGTCCTTTCAGAATCCAACAGCAGCCTGGGACTGATTCTGTCGTGACAGTGAGGTCATCC
The DNA here is from genome assembly GCF_033978785.1 of Entelurus aequoreus. Taxonomy (NCBI): domain Eukaryota; kingdom Metazoa; phylum Chordata; class Actinopteri; order Syngnathiformes; family Syngnathidae; genus Entelurus; species Entelurus aequoreus. Next base: position 8,313,119 of record NC_084747.1, read on the forward strand.
ATGTGCGGGGCCCTCTGCACTCTGGCTCAGCAGACTTGGTGAGCATGTTCATGGCTAGTGAGAACAGTGTCACAGAGATAGTACACCCTGTGATGATACCAATCTCCACCTTGTGCCAACTGGATGTTGTTGCTCCGGAAGAGACCCTCATCCTGAAATTGCTGTAGTAATTAGCAATGAGGTCTCTACACCTGCTGGGTACATGATGTTTCATCAGAGTGAGTTGAACGAGCTTGTGCGGAATAGGGCCGAATGCATTTGCCAGGTCAAGCCACAGTACTGATAGGTTGCCCTTGTTCTCTCGAGCGTCCCGAATGAGCTGCGTCACCACATGTATTCTCCTTACATCCTGACATTCCTGAAATTCCGCCTTTCTGGACAGATGTATCGATGGAGGTGTTCTTTGCCAGGTAGGTACACAGTTGTTTGGAAACAGCTCTGAAGAAAATCTATGCCTCAACACACAGCAGGGAGATGATGCGGAACTGGTCTTGCTGAGTGGAGTTTTCCTCCTTTGGGATCCATACCCCTTCCCCTTCCACAGAACACTTGCAGGATTTTCCACAGACGCAGCAGCAGTTTGGGACAGTTCTTATACACTTTGTATGAAGTGCCACTCGGTCCCGGTGCAGAGCTTGCCCTGGCTCTGCGGACAACTCCCTGACTTCCTTTTAGCTGCAGTACCAACATGTCAAACTGCACTTCTGGTTCAGGAGGGTCTATGAGGTTGTTACACTCTGCCAACTCCTGTTCTCTTGCGGGGTCACTGTACGTCTGCTTCAGATGTTGATCTATGTCTTCCTGCGAGGAGGCCAGTTTGCCACTGCGCTTCTGTCCCAGCAAATCCTTCGTGAACTTGAAGGGCTTAGCGATGAAAGCAGCATGCTTACATGACCTCTCGCGTCGCCGCCTCCGATACCACTCTGCCCCACGGAGAATTCTGATCTTTTTCCGAATAATGCACATCAGCTGGGCCAGGCCAGTGCGTTCCTCATGTCCTGCCGCCTTGTACTGGAACTTCAGCGTTTTCATCTCCTGCCTAATGTTGTGGATCCTCACAGCTCTGTGGTTCTTTCAGTACGTGGTTCCAGAGCATCTCTTCTCCTCCTCGCCGAACCGTTCAGCTGCGATGCTGACAATGATTGTTGTCATAGCTTGTAGCTTCCCGTCGGCTTCTCCCTTCGCCATTGCCTCCAGAATTTGGTCGACATCGTCATCGAATTGCTTCCAGAGTGAGGTCATGCTAGCTGCAGGCCATTTGGTCTGCCTCTGTTCAGACTTGATGCTCGAGGGATTAGTTTGCAACACATGGAGGTTCTGGGCACTATGGAGTGACTCCGGGCCTGGCACCTCCTGCGTCTCAGCAGGTGTAACACCTGTGCGTTGTGTTGCTTCTGCTCCCAACAGGCACTTCTTCCTCGCTTGGTGGATCTTTAAGCCATGGATGTTCTTACAGACTTTACCGCATGTACACTGCACGCTCATAGTCATTTACTAAATGAAATAAATGTATAGATACTTTCCCAAATAAAGAGAACTAAGAAAAATGTCAATATTGGCTTTATTTTAACAGACAATCTTACACTACATTAAACACTCACAGTCAAAGAACAATTTTACAAGGTTAAAATATAAATTAAAAGGCATTAAACACATTGGGCTTTTCTTGTTGCACTCAAAGAACAATTGACATTTTTCCATATTACGTATACCGTAGTCTGCTATCATCAAGGATTGGATTAAAATAGAACATAAAGTTGTACTGACATGTTAAGTTATTCATGACTTATGGTTGCTACTCCTGGTCTGTGCTTTAAAAAAATACAATTATTAATTAAGTACTAAAAACGAAACTATGAAAACATGTACACAGATAAGCCATGTAGCAGGTAAAACACATTTATTAAAGACAAAACACAAAAGGTAGGAATTTGTTACAAAATGTAGTCATTTCACTTGCATTAGTTGACTGCTAATTGGGCAGTTTTAACTGCGCTAATATTTGGCATCAAGTTCCTACGTATCTACATGTGCACAGCAGGGGAGCTGGTTAACTTATGAGAGTAGTATGTGTGTTTGTGAGAATGTCAACGTGTTGTCTGAGTGATGTCTGTGAGTGAGTGGGCGAGTAAAGAGAGGTAGTGGTAGCATGTGCAGGAGTGTTAATAGCATGGTGGATGTCCGGTTGTGCCCTGTTGAAATAATAAATAAAGTGACCAAGTTGTAACTAATCGACCGCCTCGTCCTTTTGACCAAAGAGCGGAACTTTATGAACCCAGTGTTACCCCCGACAAAACATGTCACCGCCGCACAGCGCCATTCAGATGAAAGAACGGTACCGGTACTTTTCAAAAGTGCTATAGTACCAATTTCAATTGATTAGTACCACAATACTTTATTAGTAGCAGTATACTGTACAACCCTACTACACACACATACAGTACATTGAAGAAAGTGTGTTTTTGTTGTTTGTGTCTTGCAGACGTCCAGCAGCTGATCGGTAATCCAGAAGAAGTTTCCCCTCAGTTAGGGGGGAGCTCCACTTTGAAGCAGGAGACTCCACAACCACCCTGCATTAAAAAGGAAGAGGAAGAACTCTGCATCACTCAGGAGGGAGAGTGTCTTCTAGGACGAGAGGAAGCTGATTACACCAAGTTTCCACTGAGTATTCTCTCTGTGAAGACTGAAGATGATGAAGAGAAACCACAAGGAGACAACCTCTTAGCTCCACTATTAGATCGTGAGGCTAAAGACGAGGTTGAAGAACCTTTAAGCAGCGATACAGACTGTGAAGGTGATATGAGGACTCACACTGACAACAAACACTCTGAATGCTCTACAAAGAAGAGAGGTAAAACATGTTTGAGCTGCTCAGTTTGTGCTGAAAATTTTACTAAAAAGAGCAGTTTGACTGAACACATGAGAACACACTCAGGTGAAAAAACATTCAAGTGTTCAGTTTGTGGCAAAAGCTTTTCTCAAAATAGCTCTTTGACTCGACACATGAGAACACACACAGGAGAAAGAACATGTAATTGTTCAGTTTGTGGCAAAAGCTTTTCTCGAAATAGCTCTTTGACTCAACACATGAGAACACACAGAGGAGAAAAACCATGTAATTGTTCAGTTTGTGGCAGAAGCTTTTCTCAAAATAGCAATTTGACTCGACACATGAGAACACACAAAGGAGAAAAAACATGTAATTGTTCAGTTTGTGGCAAAAGCTTTTCTCGAAATAGCAATTTGACTCAACACATGAGAATGCACAAAGGAGAAAAACCATGTAAATGTTCAGTGTGTGGCAAACGCTTTTCTGTAAAGAGAACATTGACTCACCACATGAGAACACACACTGGACCAAAACCATTTAATTGTTCAGTTTGTGGTACAAGCTTTTCTTATAACAGCTCTTTATGTCGACACATGAGAACACACGCTGGAGGAAAACCATTGAGTTGTTCAGTGTGCTGTAAAAGGTTCACACATAATGCAGACGTAGTAAAACACATAAAAACACACACTGGAAAATAACCAATTAGCTGTTTAGTTTGTGGTATGTTGCTCATATGTGGTGACATCCACCCTACCCAGGACCCTCCCAAATGTAAAGAAAGTGAACAGTGTGTGATTTACTGCAATACTGTCGTCTTTTAAGTTTTCATTTGTGCTTTGTTGAAATTGTTCACACATTGCACTGCTTTTATTTTTCTATCAATACACATTATGCCTAGAAGACAGGAAGTAACTCAACACTTTTGAATAGTTTCTACCTCAGTTTGTATGGTTTGTTGAGTTAGCACAGGATTAATATGTGGAAATGACAAATGAGGTAGTTGATACATAAAATAGTTTTTAGTAGAGATGTTTGATAATGGCTTTTTTGCCGATATCCGATATTCCCCAACTCTTAATTACAGATACCGATATCAACCGATACCAGTTGTGGAATTAACACATTATGCCTAATTTTGTTGTGATGCCCCGCTGGATGCATTAAACAATGTAACAAGGTTTTCCAAAATAAATCAACTCAAGTTATGGAAAAAAAGTGCCAACATGGCACTGCCATATTTATTATTGAAGTCACAAAGTGCATTATTTTTTTAACATGCGTCAAAACAGCAGCTTGGAATTTGGGACATGCTCTCCCTGAGATAATCCTGATACCCACTACAACTATGGGAAACACTGTATAACTTTGACATTCACAAAGGGCTTTTTTTTTAAAAACATGCCTCAAAACAACAGCTACAAAAACAATGAAGGCACACAGCTTCAGTCCAGAGTATACTATAAACTGGGCTTAATCTGCCCTGTTCTTAACGTATTCATATGAGTAACAAAAATGTGCAAATAAAAACAAGAAAGGCACAAAAATAAAAAACTGCTTCAGTCTAGACTATTAGATAACACAGCCATTCTTTAAAGTGCATGAACATTAATAAAACTGCTTCAGTCTAGACTAGTAGATAACACAGCCATCCTTTAAAGTGCATGAACATTAATAAAACTGCTTCAGTCTAGACTAGTAGAAAACACAGCCATCCTTTAAAGTGCATGAACATTAATAAAACTGCTTCAGTCTAGACCAGTAGAAAACACAGCCATTCTTTAAAGTGGATGAACATTAATACAACTGCTTCAGTCTAGACTAGTAGAAAACACAGCCATCCTTCAAAGTGCATGAACATTAATAAAACTGCTTCAGTCTAGACTAGTAGAAAACACAGCCATTCTTTAAAGTGCATGAACATTAATAAAACTGCTTCAGTCTAGACTAGTAGAAAACACAGCCATCCTTTAAAGTGCATGAACATTAATAAAACTGCTTCAGTCTAGACCAGTAGAAAACACAGCCATTCTTTAAAGTGGATGAACATTAATACAACTGCTTCAGTCTAGACTAGTAGAAAACACAGCCATCCTTTAAAGTGCATGAACATTAATAAAACTGTTTCAGTCTAGACTAGTAGAAAACACAGCCATCCTTTAAAGTGCATGAACATTAATAAAACTGCTTCAGTCTAGACTAGTAGAAAACACAGCCATTATTTAAAGTGGATGAACATTAATACAACTGCTTCAGTCTAGACTAGTAGAAAACACAGCCATCCTTTAAAGTGCATGAACATTAATAAAACTGCTTCAGTCTAGACCAGTAGAAAACACAGCCATCCTTTAAAGTGGATGAACATTAATACAACTGCTTCAGTCTAGACTAGTAGAAAACACAGCCATCCTTTAAAGTGCATGAACATTAATAAAACTGCTTCAGTCTAGACTAGTAGAAAACACAGCCATCCTTTAAAGTGCATGAACATGAATAAAACTGCTTCAGTCTAGACCAGTAGAAAACACAGCCATTCTTTAAAGTGGATGAACATTAATACAACTGCTTCAGTCTAGACTAGCAGAAAACACAGCCATTCTTTAAAGTGCATGAACATTAATAAAACTGCTTCAGTCTAGACTAGTAGAAAACACAGCCATAATTTAAAGTGCATGAACATTAATAAAACTGCTTCAGTCTAGACTAGTAGAAAACACAGCCATCCTTTAAAGTGCATGAACATGAATAAAACTGCTTCAGTCTAGACCAGTAGAAAACACAGCCATTCTTTAAAGTGCATGAACATTAATAAAACTGCTTCAGTCTAGACTAGCAGAAAACACAGCCATCCTTTAAAGTGCATGAACATTAATAAAACTGCTTCAGTCTAGACTAGTAGAAAACACAGCCATCCTTTAAAGTGCATGAACATTAATAAAACTGCTTCAGTCTAGACTAGTAGAAAACACAGCCATTCTTTAAAGTGGATGAACATTAATACAACTGCTTCAGTCTAGACTAGTAGAAAACACAGCCATCCTTTAAAGTGCATGAACATTAATAAAACTGCTTCAGTCTAGACTAGTAGAAAACACAGCCATCCTTTAAAGTGCATGAACATTAATAAAACTGCTTCAGTCTAGACTAGTAGAAAACACAGCCATTCTTTAAAGTGCATGAACATTAATAAAACTGCTTCAGTCTAGACTAGTAGAAAACACAGCCATCCTTTAAAGTGCATGAACATTAATAAAACTGCTTCAGTCTAGACTAGTAGAAAACACAGCCATCCTTTAAAGTGCATGAACATTAATTAAACTGCTTCAGTCTAGACTAGTAGAAAACACAGCCATCTTTTAAAGTGCATGAACATTAATAAAACTGCTTCAGTCTAGACTAGTAGAAAACACAGCCATCCTTTAAAGTGCATGAACATTAATAAAACTGCTTCAGTCTAGACCAGTAGAAAACACAGCCATTCTTTAAAGTGGATGAACATTAATACAACTGCTTCAGTCTAGACTAGCAGAAAACACAGCCATTCTTTAAAGTGCATGAACATTAATAAAACTGCTTCAGTCTAGACTAGTAGAAAACACAGCCATCCTTTAAAGTGCATGAACATGAATAAAACTGCTTCAGTCTAGACTAGTAGAAAACACAGCCATCCTTTAAAGTGCATGAACATTAATAAAACTGCTTCAGTCTAGACTAGTAGAAAACACAGCCATCCTTTAAAGTGCATGAACATTAATAAAACTGCTTCAGTCTAGACTAGTAGAAAACACAGCCATTATTTAAAGTGGATGAACATTAATACAACTGCTTCAGTCTAGACTAGTAGAAAACACAGCCATCCTTTAAAGTGCATGAACATTAATAAAACTGCTTCAGTCTAGACCAGTAGAAAACACAGCCATCCTTTAAAGTGCATGAACATTAATAAAACTGCTTCAGTCTAGACTAGTAGAAAACACAGCCATCCTTTAAAGTGCATGAACATTAATAAAACTGCTTCAGTCTAGACTAGTAGAAAACACAGCCATCCTTTAAAGTGCATGAACATTAATAAAACTGCTTCAGTCTAGACTAGTAGAAAACACAGCCATCCTTTAAAGTGCATGAACATTAATAAAACTGCTTCAGTCTAGACCAGTAGAAAACACAGCCATTCTTTAAAGTGGATGAACATTAATACAACTGCTTCAGTCTAGACTAGTAGAAAACACAGCCATCCTTTAAAGTGCATGAACATTAATAAAACTGTTTCAGTCTAGACTAGTAGAAAACACAGCCATCCTTTAAAGTGCATGAACATTAATAAAACTGCTTCAGTCTAGACTAGTAGAAAACACAGCCATCCTTTAAAGTGCATGAACATTAATAAAACTGCTTCAGTCTAGACTAGTAGAAAACACAGCCATCCTTTAAAGTGCATGAACATTAATAAAACTGCTTCAGTCTAGACCAGTAGAAAACACAGCCATTCTTTAAAGTGCATGAACATTAATAAAACTGCTTCAGTCTAGACTAGTAGAAAACACGGCCATCCTTTAAAGTGCATGGGGAAAAAAGGTACAAAACATAAATGAAACAGCTTCACTCAGTCCAGACTATTAGTCTATTTGTGCAACAGATGAAGCTCAAAGAGTGGGCTAATTCTTTTTTTCCTTGTCATCATGTGTGAGAGGTAGATTTTTCTGAATGAAAACCAGCATCTGCAAGGGGTTCTGGGTATTTGTTTTGTTGTGTTACAATGCGGATGTTCTCCCGAAATGTGTTTGTCATTCTTGTTTGGTGTGGGTTCACAGTGTGGCGCATATTTGTAACAGTGTGAAAGTTGTTTATACGGCCACCCTCAGTGTGACCTGTATGGCTGTTGATCAAGTATGCTTGCATTCGCGGGTGCGTGTGTCAAGCCGTAGATATTATGTGACTGGGCCAGTACGCAAAGGCGGTGCCTTCAAGGATTAATTGGCGCTCTGTACTTCTTCCTGTGTCCGTGTACACGGCGGCGTTTTAGAAAGTCACAAATTTTACTTTTGGAAACCGATACCGATAATCTTGAAACCGATAATTTCCGATATTACTTTTTAAAGCATTTATCGGCCGATAATATCGGTTGTCCGATATTTTTGGACATCACTAGTTTTTTATTTATGCTTTATTGCGTTTTTTGTTCAATCCTAGATGGGTTGTGACTTAAAGTTTAATAGAAACACTGAGATTAAGTCCAGATTCATTTTGTTCTTCTAGGTGTTTTTGAAAATGTACCATTTTTTTTCCTCAGAATTTTTAACTAACTTGAAGTGTTTTGTCAAGAGGATTATTTGTGATATGTACATTTTCAGAATGTGCTTGTTCTATTTTGGGCCGAAGTAAAATAAATAAAACAATCTGATGTTGTCATAGTCGTATTTTTAAGTTATCATGCCATGATTTTACCCGTCCCGCCCACGTGGAAATAGATTTTCCTCCATGCGGCCCCTGAGCTAAAATGAGTTTGACACCCCTGCTGTAATGTGACTCATGTGAGCAGGTTACTGTATAAACACATTTTGTTATAAGTTATAAAAATGTGTTCAGTTCTCAGAGACACATCAATGTCAGTGTAGCTGCTGACAGAAGCAACATGTATATTTGATATATAATGTCGTAGTTGGTGAGAATAAATAAATACAATGCATAAAGATAAGTTCATATTGTACACATAATGTGATTAAAAAGGTATTTCCTTGGGTTAATTCATGCAAGTTTATGTTAACTTTATTTCTGTTACAAACCCATGTCAATTGAGTGGGGAATATAATTTGGTCACGTTGTTGGGGGGACAATTAATATGTGAGGGAATTAAGGAAGCAGCATGAGACGACAAGACGGATTGAAAATAAACTTTATTCCCTTGGAGTTTATGAGGCCAACGAGGTCTGATTACTTCTGATATGTTTGTGAAATCTATGTTTTCTTTTTTGGATGTCAGACTAATTGAAAGTTCTGGTTGATTATTTTATTAGTTTCACACTTTCACAAGACTTACTTTGTCAAACAACTTGCCGTTTGCTTGAACCCACTAAAAGACAGAATACAACATCGCCGATTTTTGTTTCATTTCTATCTCCAAAGTATTTTGATATCAAAAATGTTTTCGGGATAAGGAGCACTTGAATTATGAGCCAGACATGTAAGAAAAGATGAAAAGGGCCGCTAGTTATTTAAAAGGTATTTTATTTTTTAAAGTGCAGTTGTCGATCGGAAGTTGCACACTTCTGGCGCATGCGCAAACACATGGAACAGTGGTAAATAGTGATGGGATCGGCAGTTCTTTTGACTGTACTGAATCACTAGAATCAGTTCCTTGTTCAAAAAATTTGTTCACCGAATCACCCCCCCCCCCCCCAAAAAAAAATGGGGGTGGGGGGGGGCGTGCGTAATACAGACAGTACAGTGCAGACATTTGCACACTGCGTAGGGACTCGCGTTAATCTAACAACAACAACAGTTGCAGTAGAATGGATAATAATAATAATATGAATCAGAATTGATCCCCAAGGAGAAATTTATTTTTGTTACAATAACTGTGTAAATAATAGCCTATGTATGTGTACATACATTAGTTATTATTTTTTATTTTAAATCTTCTCAAAACAGCCTGCCCTACACGTTACCCTCCGCCCCTCCCCCTCGCGTCGCTGCTGCTCAGCCTGCACGGATTTTCTTTAACTTTATGTGTTGAGATAACGGGGACGTGTGTTTGTTTTCATGTGGCTTGAGTCAACATTAGCCGTTAGCTTGGAGAATGAATGGAGAACGGATGCCAATGGCATGAACATACTTGCCAACCTTGAGACCTCCAATATCGGGAGGTGGGGGGGCGTGGTTGGGGCGTGGTTAAGAGGAGAGCATGTTTACAGCTAGAATTCACCAAATCAAGTATTTCACACATATATATAATATATATATATATATATATATATATATATATATATATATATATATATATATATATATATATATATATATATATATATATATATATATATATATATATATGTATGAAATACTTGACTTTCAGTGAATTCTAGCTATATATATATTTTATTTTAATTTTATTATACATATAAATAAAAGACATACTTGAATTTCAGTGTTCTGCCGGCTATCCGGTAGGTGGCAGTATTGTCCTGTTTAAGAGTGTCACAACATTGCTGTTTACGGCAGACGAACTGCTTTACAGTAGACTAAACGTGACTGCTGTTGTTGTGTGTTGTTACCGCGCTGGGAGGATGTTAATGAGACTGCCTAACAATAAACCCACATAAGAAACCAAGAACTCTCTCTGCTTGTTGTGCACTCTACTCTCTAAAAGCCGTAGATGTTATGACGTCATTGACGGGGGGAGAATCCCTCGCGGCATTGGGGCAAGCAGAGCAGAGAGCGAGAGCGTTGTCGTTCACTGAGTGATTCATGTCGTTAATCCGCGGTGAACGAATCGTTCGCTCAGTCCTCCCCCCCCCCCCCCCCCCCCCCCCGCCCTCTCATTGGCTGCGTCGTTCGCCGACGTCGAGGGTTCAGTGAGTCACAGAATGCGCCAGTTCCACTCATACCGGCATGGTCGCGGCGGAGCTCAACTGAACTGAGAAAGGAACGAATCAGTTCATGAAGTGATTCGGTTCAGTACGTTCACTCAAAAGATTCGTTCTTTCGAACGAATCGTTCGCGAACGACACAACACTAGTGGCAAAGCGGAAAGTCCAAGATGGCGGACTAAGCGGCGTGGCTTGCCGGAGAAGTTTCACATTTACGATCTTATAGATTCAAAAATAGCATCAAATACCTCAACTATTCGCCACCAAACGCACTTTGAGTGTGGAGCGATGGCGTGTTATCTGAAGTGAAGATTGAAGACGTGATAGAAGATGGACGACTACTGCTATGCTAAGATGGCGACGTCCGCTAAAAGAGAACATGAGAGAGAATCAGCGCCACCAACGGAGATAAAGATGAAAAGCGAAGACGAAGGTGAGTGAGTTGCGTTCCCTCATTTGAAAGCTATTTGAATTCCAAGCCCTAAAAATAGAAATTAGCCGACTTTGTTAGTCAAGTCAACTTTATTTATATAGCACGTTTTCAACAACTTTTAAATTGAACCAAAGTGCTTTAAAAAAAAACAACAAACAAAGAACATAAACAATGAATATGCTGAACAAGATAGTGCAAATGCAATACGGTAAAAGGGGTCGGATAAAAAGTAAAACATTTGCAGAATAACAATAATAATAAAAGTGCGACAAATTGAAAAATACAACTAAAGCGAAGGGGTGGGAGGGGGGGGGGGGGGGGGACTAGAAATGGTGGCCTAGTGGGCGGACTCAGCTCGGGTCAAAGGCCAGCGTGAAGAGGTAGGTCTTAAGGAGGGTTTTGAAGACCCCCAGGCTCTGGGCTGACCTAATGTGGAGGGGAAGGCTGTTCCAGAGCTTAGGGGCGGCAACGGAAAAGGCTCTGTCCCCTCTGGTCTTTAGCCTGGATCTGGGGGCCGCCAAAAGCATTTGGTCAGCTGACCTTAAGGCTCTAGACGGAGTATGGTGATGCAGCAGCTCGGTCAGGTATTGTGGGGCCAGACCATTTAGGGATTTAAAAACAATTAAAAGTCATTTAAAATCAATGCGGTGACGGACAGGGAGCCAGTGGAGTGAGGCCAGGACTGGGGTGATGTGCTCGCGTTTTTTGGTACTGGTGAGGAGACGGGCAGCCGCGTTTTGCACAAGCTGCAAACGGCGGAGTGATGCCTGATCAATGCCAGCGTACAGTGAACAATGTAAACAAAGAACCTCGATCCAAAATGGCGGAAATGTCTGTTAGAAGTTACCGCAGTAGTAAACAGTAGGCAAGCAACGATACTTGGTATAATCCTGCGTGAATCCGCCTTTATTGACCGTGATTTTGTGTTTTAATATTTTTCAATCAGACTTTTTGTTTGTGTCTGCAAAGTTTCTCATCCTCTGATACAACATGTACTAAAAAACTCTGCAGACACTTTTTATTTATTTTTTTAAATAATTTTTGAGTTTGTGGATAAAAACATTTTGTCCCTGAAATAGTCATTAAACTTTATAAATATTGTTTAGTAAATGTTAACTTGAAATAAAAGTCCTACAGTATTCAGTACACCACTGATACTTTGTTTCCTGCAGAATGTTTGTGATGACAAGAAAAAAAAAGGAAAAAAGGTTGTTCTCTTTACCCCCACAGAATGTACAGAAAAGAAGCAAAACTGTGGTCCTAAAACCAGGTACGGACCGAAGCGTGGGTTACCTGTACCGTTACACCTCTAGTAAACACAATTATAGACATGAACAAAATGACAGTTGTCAGCTGTGAGCATATATTACCTCCATCAAACATGGCGGAAATGTCTGTTACAAGATACTGTGGTAGTAAATAGTAGGGATGCAACTGTACTCGCTATTATCCTGCACGGGACAATCTGCCTTTAATTTTTTTTTTAAAGTGATATTAATCGAGATCGGATGGTATGCACAAAATAATCGTTATCATTTTTTTGCCATATTGCCCAGCCCTATTCCATCAGCATTTCAGTTCAGTTTCAGCATTTGGGCAGTTTCTACAGAAATTAGTTATGTTCATACTTTGTATTTTTTTGTTTAGCACTTAGCAATAGTGCTAATTGCTTGATCTGCTTATCACTCAGCTTCTAAAACTTGTAGCTCATCCTCCTTATATTCAGGCTCAAAAATATAAGGTTCTGGATCACAATTTGTCCCAAAGTCTTCTTTGATGGCACTCATGAAGTCTGCCTTTATTAGTAATAGTTGGTGGTGGTGTTGAAGTAAATAGCGAACGCTGCCATTTGCTTAAAATGATAACAAATGATGAAAATACGTAAATATTACATGTTATTATGAATCTCCACGACAATACATCGGCGAAGCTCTTTAGCTACGGAGCTAACGTGATAGCATCGTGCTTAACTGCAGATAGAAACAAAATAAATAAACCCTTGACTGGAAGGATAGACAGAAGATCAACAATACTATTAAACCATGGACATGTAAATACACGGTTAATGCTTTCCAGCCTGGCGAAGGTTAACAATGCTGTTGCTAACGACGCCATTGAAGCTAACTCAGCAACCGGACCTCACAGAGCTATGCTAAAAACATTAGCTATCCACCTACGCCAGCCAGCCCTCATCTGCTCATCAACACCCGTGCTCACCTGCGTTCCAGCGATTGACGGTGCGACGAAGGACTTCACCCGATCACAGATGTGTTCGGCGGCCCGGAGACGGAGGAAGTTAAGGTGAGTTCGGCGGCTAGCACGTCTGCTATCCACCTCTCAGTCCTCCTGGTTGTGTTGCTGTAGTCCTCCGCTAATACACCGATCCCACCTACAGCTTTCTTCTTTGCAGTCTTCATTGTTCATTAAACAAATTGCAAAAGAATCACCAACACAGATGTCCAGAATACTGTGGAATTTTGAGATGAAAACAGAGTTTTTTGTATATGATTCAATGTGTACGCATACTTCCCGTTTCAACCATTGACGTCACGCGCATACGCCATCATACATAGACGTTTTCAACCGGAAGTTTAGCGGGAAATTTAAAATGTCACTTTATAAGTTAACCCGGCCGTATTGGCATGTGTTGCAATGTTAAGATTTCATCATTGATATATAAACTATCAGCCTGCGTTGTCGGTAGTAGTGGCTTTCAGTAGGCTTTTACTTCCGGTAAAAGGAACTTTGAATGCTCCATGATACCAAAACATTTTGGACATTTCCATGGGATGACACTTCAAGTTCATATGTGAGTAAAGGCAGGTGGCCAAATACTTTTTTACAATAGAGTGTATTTCAATATTGTTGAAACAAATGTTTTCTACATTCTGTGATTGTAGCTTAGCTTTTCTGAGTCTATGACAAGTCATGTAAACATTGATCCATCATTCTGGCAAGGCACTAAATGAATGGCCATGAAACACTACACACTAGGGTTGTCCCCATACTAATAATTTAGTACCGGTACCGGTGGTACTTTAACTGTATAGATACTTTTCCAGCGACTTCCTCCTGAGGAATCCCGAAGCGTTCCCAGGCCAGAGAGGAGATGTAATCCCCCCATCTGGTCCTTGGCCTGCCGCGGGGCCTCCTCGCACGTCCCACTGGGAGGAGGCCCCGCGGCAGGCCAAGGACCAGATGGGGTTTTACATCTCCTCTCTGGCCTGGGAATGCTTCGGGATTCCCCAGGAGGAAGTCACTAATGTTGCTCTGGAGAGGGAAGTCTGGGGGGTCTCTGCTGGAGCTGCTGTCCCCGCTTTTCTTGTTGCACTCAAAGAACAATTTACAATGTTCCATATTACATATAGTCTGCTATAATCAAGGATTAGATTAGAATAGAACAGAAAGTTTTACTGACATTATATAAAGTTATTCTTAATTTATGGTTGCCACTCCTGGTCTGTGCTTTAAGAAAGATACAATTATTAATGAAGTACTAAAAACAAAACTATGAATACATGTACACAGATAAGCCATGTAGCAGGTAAAACACATTTATTAAAGACAAAACACAAATGGTAGGAATTTGTTACAAAATGTAGTCATTTCACTTGCATTAGTTTTAACTGCGCTAATATTTGGCATCAAGTTCTACGTATCTACATGTGCACAGCAGGGGAGCTGGTTAACTTATGAGAGTAGTATGTGTGTTTGTGAGAATGTCAACGTGTTGTCTGAGTGACGTCAGTGAGTGAGCGGGCGAGTAAAGAGAGAGCAGCAGGACAGGTGTAACAACTACATTATACCTGTCACTATTTAAACTCCTTGTGCAGATCTGAATGCTTATTATTCAAATGTTGACCTAAGTCTGAAGCAAAGGTGGTAATACTAATCACCACATTTGGCAAGGCGTGTTTTAAAGCAGCTGTTGGGAGAGTAGCGTATGTGTGTGTGCTCCTTTAAAGGCCTACTGAAAGCCACTACTACCGACCACGCAGTCTGATAGTTTATACATCAATGATGAAATCTTAACATTGCAACACATGCCAATACGGCCGGGTTAACTTATAAAGTGACATTTTAAATTTCCCGGCAAACTTCCGGCTGAAAACGTTTTGATATGATGACGTTTGCGCGTGACGTCAACGGTTGAAGCGGAAGTATTGAATTGAATTGAATTGAATCCAATACAAAAAGCTCTGTTTTCATCGCAAAATTCCACAGTATTCTGGACATCTGTGTTGGTGAATCTTTTGCAATTTGTTTAATGAACAATGAAGACTGCAAAGAAGAAAGTTGTAGGTGGGATCGGTGTATTAGCGGCGGACTACAGCAACACAACCAGGAGGACTTTGAGATGGATAGCAGACGCGCTAGCCGCCGACCTCACCTTGACTTCCTCCGTCTCCGGGCCGCCAACCGCATCGGTGATCGGGTGAAGTCCTTCGTCGTACCGTCGATCCCTGGAACGCAGGTGAGCACGGGTCGTGATGAGCAGATGAGAGCTGGCGTAGGTGCAGAGCTAATGTTTTTAGCAAAGCTCTGTCGATGTTCCGTAGCTAAGTTAGCTTCAATGGCGTCGTTAGCAACAGCATTGCTAAGCTTCGCCAAGCTGTAAAGCATTAACCGTGTAGTTACATGTACATGGTTTAATAGTATTTTTGCTCGTCTGTCTATCCTTCCAGTCAGGGGTTTATTTATTTTGTTTCTATCTTCATTTGAGAACGATGCTAGCACGTTAGCTCAGTAGCTAAGTGTGTCACAGATGTATTGTTGTGGAGATAAAAGTCACTTTAAGTGTCCATTTCGCGTGCTCGACTCTCATTTTCAAGAGGATATAGTATCCGAGGTGTTTTAAAATACATGGTTTAATAGTATTGTTGATTTTCTGTCTATCCTTCCAGTCAGGGGCTTATTTCTTTTGTTTCTATCTGCATTTGAGCCCGATGCTATCACGTTAGCTCCGTAGCTAAAGAGCTTCGTCGATATATTGTCGTGGAGATAAAAGTCACTGTGAATGTCCATTTTGCGTTCTCGACTCTCATTTTCAAGAGGATATAGTATCCGAGGTGGTTTAAAATACAAATCCGTGATCCACAATAGAAAAAGGAGAGTGTGTGGAATCCAATGAGCCAGCTTGTACCTAAGTTACGGTCAGAGCGAAAAAAGACACGTCCTGCACTGCACGCTAGTCCTTCACTTTCATGTTCCTTATCCACGAATCTTTCATCCTCGCTCAAATTAATGGGGTAATCGTCGCTTTCTCGGTCCAAATCTCTCTCGCTGCATTGAAAACAATAGGAAAATGTGAGCAGCCCTTCCTCCGGTGACGTCACGCTACTTCTGGTACAGGCAAGGCTTTTTTTTATCAGAGACCAAAAGTTGCAAACTTTATTGTCGTTGTTCTCTACTAAATCCTTTCAGCAAAAATATGGCAATATCGCGAAATGATCAAGTATGACACATAGAATGGATCTGCTATCCTTATTTGAATAAAAAAAATCATTTCAGTAGGCCTTTAAAGGCCTACTGAAATGATTTTTTAAAATTTAAACGGGAATAGCAGATCCATTCTATGTGTCATACTTGATCATTTCGCGATATTGCCATATTTTTGCTGAAAGGATTTAGTAGAGAAAATCGGCGATAAAGTTCGCAACTTTTGCTCGCTGATAAAAAAAAGCCTTGCCTGTACCAGAAGTAGCGTGACGTCACAGGAGCTAGTATTCCTCACAATTCCCCGTTGTTTACAATGGAGCGAGAGAGATTCGGACCGAGAAAGTGATGATTACCCCATTAATTTGAGCGAGGATGAAAGATTCGTAGATGAGGAACGTGAAAGTGAAGGACTAGCGTGCAGTGCAGGACGTGTCTTTTTTCGCTCTGACCGTAACTTAGGTACAAGCTGGCTCATTGGATTCCACACTCTCCTTTTTCTATTGTAGATCACAGATTTGTATTTTAAACCACCTCGGATACTATATCCTCTTGAAAATGAGAGTCGAGAACGCGAAATGGACATTCAGTGCCTTTTATCTCCACGACAATACATCGGCGAAATGCTTTAGCTACGAGCTAACGTGATAGCATCTTGCTTTAACTGCATATAGAAGCAAAAGAAATAAACCCCTGACTGGAAGTATAGATAGAAAATCAACAATACTATTAAACCGTGGACATGTAAATACACGGTTAATGCTTTCCAGGCTGGCGAAGGTTAACAATGCTGTGCTAACGACGCCATTGAAGCTAACTTAGCAACCGGACTGCACAGAGCTATGCTAAAAACATTAGCTCTCCACCTACGCCAGCCAGCCCTCATTTGCTCATCAACACCCATGCTCACCTGTGTTCCAGCGATCGGCAGAAGGACGAAGGACTTCACCCGATGCGTTTGGCGGCCCGGAGACGTAGGAAGTCAAGGTGAGGTCGGCGGCTAGCGCGGCTAGCGCTCCAACAAAGTCCTCCTGGTTGTGTTGCTGTAGTCCGCTGCTAATACACTGATCCCACCTACAACTGTCTTCTTTGCAGCCTTCATTGTTCATTAAAAAAATTGCAAAAGATGTCCAGAATACTGTGGAATTATGAAATGAAAACAGAGCTTTTTGTATAGGATTCTACGGGGTACCATAACTTCCGTTACTCGGACTTCGTCACGCGCATACGTCGTCATACCGCGATGTTTCAGCCGGATATTTCCCGGGAATTTTAAAATGTCACTTTATAAGTTAACCCGGCCGTATTGGCATGTGTTGCAATGTTAAGATTTCATCATTGATATATAAACTATCAGACTGCGTGGTCGGTAGTAGTGGCTTTCAGTAGGCCTTTAAGATTGGCAGTATGTGGGGTGAGTGACGTGAGTAAGTGAGTGGGCGAGTAAGGAGAGGTAGTGGTAGCATGTGCAGGAGTGTTAATAGCATGGTGGATGTCTGGTTGCGCCCTGTGGAAATAATAAATAAAGTGACCAATAGGGCTGCAACTAACAACTCATTTGATAGTCGATTGTGTCGATTATTAATTCGATTAATCGATTAATAATCGGATAAAACGGACAAACTACATTTCTATCCTTTCCAGTATTTTACTGGCACCATGTTCTTTCAACTTGCCGAATAAAACAAGGCAAATGTTACAAAAATGTTTATTTTTATAGAGTGCACCATTGTCATGCACAATAGCAACCATTTTGCTTGTGGGAAATTTCAAAGCTGGCTACTACCTTTTCTAACCATTCTGCAATGGTGGATGCTGAATGTCTTTCCTCTAGTGGCATGGTGGTAAGGCAGATTGACTTCATGTTCCATTGCTCTCCAATGTAATGGCATGTATTGCCAAGGTGGCTACACTTGTCCACACATCAGTAGTGGGAGCAATTTTGCTCTGGGTGGCTTTTATGTCAGTCTACACTGCTTGGAACGTCTGCTGGTACTTCCTCTCCATCACTCTGGTCACATGGGTCCTCGAGGGAAGAGTGTGACCAGGGTTGAGGACGTGAATCATTTGTCTAAAACCTTCATCCTCCACCATTGATAGTGGCCTCATGTCAGTTAGCAACATATTCAGGATAGCATCAGTCAATGCAGCCGCTTGCTGTGGTGTGCACACCTTCCTTTGTACCAAGTCGCTAACGCTGGCTTGTTTCTTTCTGAAATGAGAGAAACCATATAATGAACATACATAGCATCATTTACATGTAACTTAATACATACCTAGTTGATTTAATTCATCATTTCTGACAGAAAAGGCAAATACGTCACCACATTAAAAAAAAAGCTAAATTGAATATATGGACATTGGCATACACCAATAATAACACAGAAATGTAACTTATTTGTAAATGATTGATTTATATAGGCTAGTAAGGTAAAGTTTTGTACATGACAAGTTTCGGCTACCTTGCTTCTGCAGCCTTCATCAGAGGTGTCACGTGGTGTTAGCGTGACGTCCTCTGTGACGTGTTCTGTGGATTGTTCTATCTCACCTGAAGTGGTGGGATGGCGGTGTCCCCTGGTGTGCGCCGGAGGTAGGGCGGAAGCAAGGTAGCCGAAACATGTCGGGTACAAAACTTTACCTTACTAGCCTATATAAATCAACCATTTATAAATACACATCAGTAGGCTACATGAACCTCTTCAACATAGACAACATAGAAATGTAACTCATCAGATCTGAACTGAATCAGATTTTGTACACGTTTCTGTCAGGTTCAAACACTGACAAGAGGCAAAGAATTAAACAGAGACAGAATTCAATTTGGACTCAATATTGAGGAGAGTCGTTTGTACACTGTACCCTTGTACAGTATCTCAGCACGCTCCGCCAAAAGATTACACGCCTCCTTCTTTTATTTTGGACCCTCCCCGGCCACATGGCCACCGCTGTTTCCAAAGGACAAAGATTCGTAAAATAGTTCAAAAAGAGGTCCATAAAATTGTTCAAAAAGAGTTCCATAAAATATTTGAAAAATAGATCGTAAAATACATCAAAAAGAGGTCCATAAAATAGTTCCAAAATAGTTCGTTAAATACTTCAAAAAGAGGTCGTCTGGAAATTGGGCAGATCCTGCCATCTCTCCGCTTTTTCTGTTGATTAACATACATGAGAGAAAACAGAAAACCCTTCATGTGGCTTTCCCGCTTACACAGTGGAGTTTTACGAGCCTTCTTCTCGGTAGGTTTCAAAAACAGCTTTTGTCTTCTCACCGGGCCCTCAAATGTAACACAAAGTTTTTGTGATCATTTAGAAACAATTATTCTAACAGTTTCTGTTGTGAATAATAAAGGATTCATTTTAGGCTGCCTCTGAATAATAGCATGAAATATTCCAGCTCCTTCATAACGTTTAGTTGTACTAAAGCGTCACTCAAATCTAAATATATTTATATAGCTTTATTGGGCCCCGCTACATTGATCCATTATGAAACCAACCTGAGATATTTCTGTCCTTTACGTTTATTTCGTAATTGGTAACCGTGCGTTTTCTCTCTCAAAACAGAGTCAAATCTGCCGGAGACACATTATCAGCCCCGTGTTGCAACAAAGGGATAACGTTAACCTTACTCACAAAAAAGAGCTGGCGTGCTGAACTCATGAATGCCTGTTGCCACTCAAAACAACAAAGAAAATGAAAAGTCGTCGCACTCTCCAAAAAGTTCCTAACACTCTGAAAGTTAATACACAACAGTTGCTGCTGCGCTTCCTTCAAAAAAATATCCTCATTAACAAAAGATTAAAAACACACAACGACGGACACAAGGGATCAATGTACCCGGACTATGGACTTAAAAAGTTACGTAGCGTGAGTTCCCTTCATCCATGGCTCCAACATGTTTCCTCTTCAGGTGGCAATGTTGTACTTCCTTGCCAGGCGAGGTCCACGCTGCACATTTTGCAGGAAACGGTCTTCTTTGAAGTCTTTAAAGTAAAGTGTTTCCACACTTTTGACGACTAAGGCCGTACACTTTTCTACATTGAAGCAATAACCTCAAGATGTTTCTCCGCTGAACTATCGGTACAGTTTTCCTCGTTTTTCAAATGTTTCCAGGCACAAAGACTATAAAAATGGGAGCCATTACCTCCCTGCTTGGCACTCAGCATCAAGGGTTGGAATTGGGGGTTGAAATCACCAAAAATGATTCCCGGGCGCGCCCACCGCTGCAACTCTCTGCTCCCCTCACCTCCCAGGGGGGTGATCAAGGGTGATGGGTCAAATGCAGAGAATAATTTTGCCACACCTAGTGTGTGTGTGACAATCATTGGTACTTCAACTTTAAAGGAGACGGCGTGGTCACGTGAGCTGCACATGACACATCATTGGCTGGCTTACTGCCACCTCATGAGACGTAGCAGCAGCGCATGCGCATAGCATAGATCCAACGAATCCATGACTAAATTAATCGCCAACTATTCTTATAATCGAATTTAATCGATTAGTTGTTGCAGCATTAGTGAGCAAGTTGTAACTAATCGACGGCCTCGTCCTTCCGACCAAAGAGCGGAGCTTCATGGACCCAGTGTTACCCCCGACACAACATGGGCCCTGGAGGGAACGTCTCCCCTGCGCTCCTCGACCACGGTCTGGGAGCCCACAAACAGGAAATGTGTAAAGCAACCCTTGCAGAGCGGCGGCTCCCTGTTGAAAGTGTCACCTTTATTGTTAGTTTAGAAGCCCAAATACCTCCATATTGCACTTCACGCACCCTCTTTATTAACCAGTAGAATTGTCCTTTGTTGCCTTTCTTCCTCTCCACCATGTTATTGCTTGTATGCAGTTTGTGTGTGCGTTTTGACACACTCAACATCATGCGCCTCCGCTCTGTAGTCACCGCCACACAGCGGCATTCAGGTGAAAGAACGGTACCGGTACTTTTCAAAGGTGCTATAATACCGATTTCAATTGATTAGTACCACAATACTTTATTAGTAGCAGTATACTGTACAACCCTACTACACACACATACAGTACATAGAAGAAAGTGTGTTTTTGTTGTTTGTGTCTTGCAGACGTCCAGCAGCTGATCGGTAATCCAGAAGAAGTTTCCCCTCAGTTAGGGGGGAGCTCCACTTTGAAGCAGGAGACTCCACAACCACCCTGCATTAAAAAGGAAGAGGAGGAACTCTGCATCACTCAGGAGGGAGAGTGTCTTCTAGGACGAGAGGAAGCTGATTACACCAAGTTTCCACTGAGTATTCTCTCTGTGAAGACTGAAGATGATGAAGAGAAACCACAAGTAGACAACCTCTTAGCTCCACTATCAGATCGTGAGGCTAAAGACGAGGTTGAAGAACCTTTGAGCAGAGATAAAGACTGTGAAGGTGATATGAGGACTCACACTGACAACAAACACTCTGAATGCTCTACAAAGAAAATAGGTAAAACATGTTTGAGCTGTTCAATTTGTGCTGAAAGTTTTATTTTAAAGGGCCACTTAAATCAACACATGAAGACACACACAGGTGAAAAACCATTTAATTGTTCAGTTTGTGGCAAAAGCTTTTCTAAAAATGTCCACTTGACTAATCACATGACAACACACACAGGAGAAAAAACACTTAAATGTTCAGTTTGTGGTAAAAGCTTTAATCGAAATTGCCATTTGACTCAACACTTGAGAACACACACAGGTGAAAAACCATTTAATTGTTCAGTTTGTGACACAAGCTTTTCTCAAAGTGGCCATTTGACTCAACACATGAGAACACACACAGGTAAAAAAACATTTAATTGTTCAGTTTGTGGCAAAAGCTTTTCTACTAAGAGCATATTGACTAAACACATGAGAACACACACAGGTGAAAAACCATTTAACTGTTCAATTTGTGGTGAAAGCTTTTCTATTAAGAACCGTTTGACTGAACACATGAGAACACACACTGGCGAAAAACCATTTAGTTGTTCAGTGTGCTGTAAAAGGTTCACACATAAAGCAGACGCAGTAAAACACACAAGAACACACAAGAGAAAATAACCAATTAGCTGTTTAGTTTGTGGTATGTTGCTCATATGTGGTGACATCCCACTGCTCCCCAAGGGGATGGGACAAAGGCAGAGGACAAATTTCACCACATCTAGTGTGTGTGTGACAATCATTGGTACTTTAATCTTTAATCCACCTTACCCAGGACCTCCTCACTGCTTCTTTCACAAATATCTGAGGTATTCATACAAACTTGGATTATTTGGAGCATAATCTTATCCACTCATGACCCCATGTCTTCTCTGTATCTGAAACCTTCCTGAACAGTAAGATAGATGATGCTTCAAGTGCTTGGTTACTCCTTCTTCAGTCCAGGGACCTGGGGCCTCATGTGTCAAGTTTGTGCACGCTCAAAAACCTGCACTACACCCTTTTTCACTGCAAAGTTGAGATGTATCAAAACTGACATAATTAAAATGCAGCATGAGACACTGCACACTGATATAGTTCTGTGAAAATGATTGTCTTCTGTGCAAATGTAAAGAAAGTGAACAGTGTGTGATTTACTGCAATACTGTCAGTCTTTTAACTTTTTATTTGTGCTTTGTTGAAATTGTTCACACATTGCACAGCTTTTATTTTTCTATCAATACACATTATGTCTAGAAGACAGGAAGTAACTCAACACTCTTGAATAGTTTCTACCTCAGTTTGTATGGTTTGTTGAGTTAGCACAGGATTAATATGTGGAAATGACAAATGAGGTAGTTGATACATAGAATAGTTTTTATTCATGCTTTATTTAGTTTTTTGTTCAATCCTAGATGGGTTGTGAGTTAAAGTTTAATAGAAACACTGAGATTAAGTCTAAGTACATTGTGTTTTTTTAGGTGTTTTTGAAAATGCGCCATTTTTTTATCTCTAAATGTGTAACTAACTTGAAGTGTTTTGTCAAGAGGATTATTTGTGATATGTACATTTTCAGGATGTGCTTTTTCTATTTTTGGCCAAAGTAAAATGAACGAAATAATCTGAAGTTGTCGTGTTTTTAAGTTATCATGCCATGATTTTACCCGTCCCGCCCACGTGGAAATAGATTTTCCTCCATGCGGCCCCTGAGCTAAAATGAGTTTGACACCCCTGCTGTAATGTGACTCATGTGAGCAGGTTACTGTATAAACACATTTTGTTATAAGTTATAAAAATGTGTTCAGTTCTCAGAGACACATCAATGTCAGGCTGACAATCGCTCTTCCGCTTTCTCCAAACACGAGAACAAAGCAGCTCCTACTGACTTGTGATTGGTCAGACCGTGCCCATCTTAATCACATGGCTAATTTCAATATAATAAATTGCGATGTAACACAATTGAATATCTTATATGCTCAGACAGTAATGTGTTTATATAAGTTTGGATTGTGTTATGATGTTTGTAATGGGGAAAGACGTTAATGTGTCTTGTTTTCATGTTTGCATTTAAGATAGTTGACATTTAGCATGATAGCTGTTAACTGGCGATTAGTGATGTTAAGTGCCTAAGATGGTAGTTATTGATTAGCAGTGCGATGAGGGCTTTCTGCTGGTGAGTGATTAGCACTACAGTTAGAGCCACCTATCGCTGGGTAGAAATGAGCAGTTTTACCAACATTTTTATGTGAAACCATATTACTAACTGTCTGGTGTTTTACAGGATTCATGGAAGTTTATTGTCATAGCAGCACATGATACACATGAGATGGCACACAATTTAGTAGCACGTGAACAATAGGATTGGTCCTGGTGGAGATCTACACTCTTAGTGCTTTTCTTCTTTATTCAGAGTAATCATTTGACTTTATAAAGGTTTTTAACTAAAACAACTAAGTGGGTTAAAAAATATTTCTGTGTTTCTTGTAGTATTTAAAATGTAGGATTTTTTTCTTCAATGTTTGCCCTTTTTCTGGTTTGAACAACAGCCATGGAAAAAGTCTGTGCACGTGCTTGTATATATATATATATATATTTTATTTTCAAAGAGTTGTTGTCCATTATTTAATGTTAGATACTTTTGCTAACAATTGTTTTAAAACAAGATTAAATTGCCTTTATTTTGAAGAAAAAAAAATCTGCTGTGAAGTAGGAAACGGAAGTTGCTGGCTTCTAGCGCATGCGCAAATGTACTTGAAGCCAAGCAAAAAGACGAAGACCGCATGCTATAGTTGTTCGGAGATTCTTCGAATTCACGATCTTAAAGTCATATGATTCACAGCAAATATAGCAACAAATATCTCAATTGGTATTTTCCAAAGCCACGAAACGTGCATTGAGTTTGGAGCGATATCTGAAGTGAAGATTGAAGACGTGATAGAAGATGGACGACTACTGCTATGCTAAGATGGCGACGTCCGCTAAAAGAGAACATGAAAGAGAATCAGCGCCACCAACTTCCAGCAAATCACCAACGGAGATAAAGACAAAAAATGAAGGTGAGTGACTTGAAGTTTTGTCATTTGAAAACTATTTCAAGCCCTTAAAATCGAAATTAGCCGGCTTTGTTGAAGAATGTAAAGAAAGAGCCGCCATGATTGTTAGCTTGAAGAAGGCAGTGGAGTTCACATCAGAGGAGATGAAAGAATGCAAAAGTCAAATGAAGAAAGTGGAAGAGCAAAATAAGCGCTTCCCATGTTTGGCAAACGCCACATTTCAAATATTTAGCTCGCATTACTAAGCTAAGTTATTGATGGAGTCCATCAAGTTATTGGATGGATGTTAGAGTGGACATAGCCACTATCTCGAAGTCATCCTCCATCTTGTAAACACTGTAGCAGCTAGTGAAAGATTAAAATGATGTTGTTGCGCCAGGATTTGATTTTGAGCATTTTTTAATTGTATTTCCTAGTTCAGGGGTCGGCAACCCAAAATGTTGAAAGAGCCATTTTGGACCAAAAATACAAAAACAAATCTGTCTGGAGCCGCAAAAAATTAAAAGCCATATTACATGTGTCATGAGATATACATTTAATTAAGAGGACTTAAAGGAAACTAAATGACCTCAAATATAGCTACAGATGAGGCATAATGATGCAATATGTACATATCGCTAGCCTAAGTAGCATGTTAGCATCGATTAGCTTGCAGTCATGCAGTGACCAAATATGTCTGATTAGCACTCCACACAAGTCAATAACATCAACAAAACTCACCTTTGTGCACTCATGCACAACGTTAACAGTTTGGTGGACAAAATGAGACAGAAAAATAAGTGGCATAAAACACGTCCTAGAAAGTCGGAGAAAGTTATACATGTAAACAAACTGTACGGTGAGTTCAAGGACCGCCAAAATTAGTAGGACAAAACGGCGCTCGCCAAATACTCGAATCAGTGAAGCATGTTTAATATAAACAGTGTGATTTATAACAATTGGGGAGGTTTGTGTCATGTTTGTCCTCTACAGAAACCATACTAAAGCAAAAAAATAGATTTTTTTCCCCTCATCTTTTTCCAGTCTTCATACATTTTTGAAAAATCTCCAGAGAGCCACTAGGGCGGCGCTAAAGAGCCGCATGCGGCTCTAGAGCCGCGTGTTGCCGACCCCCGTCCTAGTTCTTAGTAGGGCTGAGTTAGGGCTGGACAATTAATCCCATTTTAATCTCAATTTCAATTAAGACATGACATGATCCTAAACATGTTATTGTAAAAAAAAAGAAAAGATGGAACAGCCCGCGGAACGTGCATGTAAATTCTTGAGCCTGTAAGGGTTAAAGGGATGAGTGAGTGTATGATTGAAAAAAAGACCATGTCTACTAGAATGTGCTCCTTTTGATTTGACACAGTGCTAGTATGTCTAATCAGTAATCACTGAACTCAACAAAAAAGGTAAGACCACATGATTTTCGCTTTAACTTATCTTCGGAATTGGCCATTAAAACATAATTTGCTTGTAAACGCAGAATTTCACGAAAATTGACACAAATGTGAGTTAAATGTTGTCATTGTGAGGAGAATAAACATTTGTTTGAGACAATAATGTGTCCGGTAACCCTCGTTTATCCCCTGAACTAAACAATGTGGAGACGGCCACTTGAAACAGCGACTAAACTATGAAGTTCAGTGTTTCCCATAAACTGCCAAGATACCTGTGGGGGCGTGGCTATGGGCGTGGTCACCATGACATCATCGAATAATTTGCATAATTTACTACAATGATATGATTTTCTCTAAAAAGGCTCAAAAAATGTATACTTACTAATTAATAATAACAGTTTTGTTTTAAACGTCCATCCATCCATCCATTTTACAATATACTTACAACACTTTATGTACATATTTATATACAGATTTGAACAATAAGTTATTCACTGAAATATATTTATTAATTGTGGTTCTTACAAAAAATATATCTTATAAAATATAAACGCTAAAATGTCTCTTAAAGCTCTGCCCCTTTAATTAGTGCATACTAAATAATTTAACTTTAGCCTACAACTACAACCATATTATTTACCAGCAACATAAAGTGAAACAGAGGCAGAGGTGTCCTGCCACAGTCAGTCAACCTCCTCCTCCTCCTGCTGCTGAACAGGTCGCACTGGAGCTAGTCTCGCTCGCCAGACCCTCCTCCAGAGAAGAGGGAGACACTGGAGCTAATAAAACCTGAACGCGCTAATCGGCCGCGATCATCACACACACGCGGTCCCATACAGCACCTATACAACACTGCTGGCGCATCTTCTTGCTCCGACTCTTTCACTCGCCATGCTAACAAAGTCGCGTTAGTTAGTCTGTATTAAAAGAGAAGCTTCAGGTGTGTATTTCTGGACAGAAGAGGAGCGCTGCCACCACTCGTTGTCATCCAGATAAGGTGCATTGGCTCGGCTCGGCTTGCCTCGCCTCTTTTTGTTAGTTTTTACTTGAAACTATACTACAATATTTTACAAAAGTAACAAATAAACAGAAAACAGTAGTGTTGGTAGATAGACACAGAGCTTCATCAAACATCTGATCCACTGAACAAAGAGCTCCAAGAATCTTGAACTTTAGACTGCCATCAGTTTTACTCCCTACACTTAAAGGCCTACTGAAAGCCACTACTACCGACCACGCAGTCTGATAGTTTATATATCAATGATGAAATCTTAACATTGCAACACATGCCAATACGGCCGGGTTAACTTATAAAGTGCAATTTTAAATTTCCCGCCACACTTCCGGTTGAAAAAGCCTTCGAAGGATGACGTATGCGCGTGACGTAGCCCGGGGAACAGAGGTATGCCTTCTCCATTGAATACAATACAAAAAAGCTCTGTTTTCATTTCATAATTCCACAGTATTCTGGACATCTGTGTTGGTGAATCTTTTGCAATTTGTTTAATGAACAATGGAGGCTGCAAAGAAGAACGTTGTAGGTGGCTGTAGCAACACAAGGACCACTTACTCGGATAGCAGACGCCTCGCCGATGCTAGCAGACGCCTAGCCGATGCTAGCAGACCCACCGCACGGATGATCTGGTGAAGTCCTTCGTCGCGCCGTCAATCGCTGGAACGCAGGTGAGCACGGGTGTTGCTGAGCAAAGCAGATGAGGGCTGGCTGGCGTAGGTGGAGCGCTAATGTTTTTATCATAGCTCTGTGAGCTCCGGTTGCTAAGTTAGCCTTAGCGTCGTTAGCAACAGCATTGTTAAGCTTTGCCAGGCTGAGAGCTATTAACCGTGTATTTACATGTCCATGGTTTAATAGTATTGTCGATCTTCTGTCTATCCTTCCAGTCATGGATTTATTTATTTTGTTTCTATCTGCATTTGAGACAGATGCTATCACGTTATGTCATGCTAAAGATGCTAAAGAGCTTCGTCGATGTATTGTCGTGGAGATAAAAGTCACTGTGAATGTCCATTTCACGTTCTCGACTCTCATTTTCAAGAGGATATAGTATCCGAGGTGGTTTAAAATACAAATCCGTGATCCACAATAGAAAAAGGAGAGAGTGTGGAATCCAATGAGCCAGCTTGTACCTAAGTTACGGTCAGAGCGAAAAAAAATATGTATTTCACTGCATTCTAGTCCGTCACTCTAACGTTCCTCGTCCACAAATCTTTCATCCTCGCTCTAATTAATGGGGTAATCGTCACTTTCACGGTCCGAATAGCTCTAGCTGCGTTGAAAACAATAGGAAAATATGAGGGAGTGAACAACTGACAACGTCACGCTACTTCCGGTAGGGGCAAGGTTTTTTTTTGTCAGAGACCAAAAGTTGCAAACTTTATCGACGTTGTTCTATACTAAATCCTTTCAGCAAAAATATGGCAATATCGCAAAATGATCAAGTATGACACATAGAATAGATCTGCTATCCCCGTTTCAATAAAAAAAATTCATTTCAGTAGGCCTTTAACCATGTGTTTCCTACTGCCTGCAGACTTTGCACCCTTTGTTAGGGCAATTAATTTTTCGGGGCTTCTGAAAAAAATAGTGTAAGGCCTTATCGTAAGGAAAGTCCTTGGGGTCAGGTCCGACAAAAAAATAAAATAAAAAATAAAACAAAAAAAGCCGAAAAATCTATTTGTGGCGGACGTTATTCTTTCGTGCCGGGCTGCCACAAATAAATGAATGTGTGGGAAACACTGAAGTTAAAGGCCTACTGAAATGATTTTTTTTTATTTAAACGGGGATAGCAGATCTATTCTATGTGTCATACTTGATCATTTCACGATATTGCCATATTTTTGCTGAAAGGATTTAGTAGAGAAAAACGACGATAAAGATCGCAACTTTTGGTATATGACAAAAAAAAAGCCTTGCCCCTACCGGAAGTAGCGTGACGTCACAGGTTGAACATTTCCGGAAAGTTCTCTATTGTTTACAGTGATGGCGGCCAGAAGTGACTGCGATTCGGACCGAGAAAGCGACGATTACCCCATTAATTTGAGCGAGGATGAAAGATTTGTGGATGAGGAAAGTGGAAGTGAAGGACTAGTGGGGAGTGGAAGAGATTCAGATAGGGAAGATGCTGTGAGAGGCGGGTGGGACCTGATATTCAGCTGGGAATGACTACAACAGTAAATAAACACAAGACATACACTACCGTTCAAAAGTTTGGGGTCACCCAAACAATTTTGTGGAATAGCCTTCATTTCTAAGAACAAGAATAAACTGTCGAGTTTCAGAGGAAAGTTCTCTTTTTCTGGCTATTTTGAGCGTTTAATTGACCCCACAAATGTGATGCTCCAGAAACTCAATCTGCTCAAAGGAAGGTCAGTTTTGTAGCTTCTGTAACGAGCTAAACTGTTTTCAGATGTGTGAACATGATTGCACAAGGGTTTTCTAACCATCAATTAGCCTTTTGAGCCAATGAGCAAACACATTGTACCATTAGAACACTGGAGTGATAGTTGCTGGAAATGGGCCTCTATACACCTATGTAGATATTGCACCAAAAACCAGACATTTGCAGCTAGAATAGTCATTTACCACATTAGCAATGTATAGAGTGTATTTCTTTAAAGTTAACACTAGTTTAAAGTTATCTTCATTGAAAAGTACAGTGCTTTTCCTTCAAAAATAAGGACATTTCAATGTGACCCCAAACTTTTGAACGGTAGTGTATATATACTCTATTAGCCACAACACAACCAGGCTTATATTTAAAGGCCTACTGAAATTAATTTTTATTTATTTAAACGGGGATAGCAGATCTATTCTATGTGTCATACTTGATCATTTCGCGATATTGCCATATTTTTGCTGAAAGGATTTAGGATAGAACAATGACGATAAAGTTCGCAACTTTTGGTATCTGATATAAAAAAAAGCCTTGCCCCTACCGGAAGTAGCGTGACGTAGATAGTTGAGCACCTCCTCATATTTTCCTATTGTTTTCAATGCAGCGAGAGCGATTCGGACCGAGAAAGCGACGATTACCCCATTAATTTGAGCGATGATGAAAGATTTGTGGATGAGGAACGTAAGAGTGAAGGACTAGAATGCAGTGCAGGACGTATCTTTTTTCGCTCTGACCTTAACTTAGGTACAAGCTGGTTCATTGGATTCCACACTTTCTCCTTTTTCTATTGTGGATCACGGATTTGTATTTTAAACCACCTCGGATACTATATCCTCTTGAAAATGAGAGTCTAAAACGCGAAATGGACATTTAAAGTGACTTTTATCTCCACGACAATACATCGGTGACACACTTAGCTACTGAGCTAACGTGATAGCATCGTTCTCAAATGAAGATAGAAACAAAATAAATAAATCCCTGACTGGAAGGATAGACAGAAGATCAACAATACTATTAAACCATGTACATGTAACTACACGGTTAAAAATTCTCAGCCTGGTAAGGCTTAACAATGCTGTTGCTAACGACGCTAAGGCTAATTTAGCAACCGGTGTTGTGCCTGAAACCTCACAGAACTATGATAAAAACATTAGCGCTCCACCTACGCCAGCCAGCCCTCATCTTCCCATCAACAGCCGTGCTCACCTGCATTCCAGCGATCGACGGCGAGACGAATGACTTCATCCGTGGGTTTGGCGGCAAGCATCGGCTAGGCGTAGTAAGTAGTCCTTGTTGTGTTGCTGTAAGTATTGTACTTAGCCGCTAATACACCGATTGATCCCACCTACAACGTTCTTCTTTGCAGCCTCCATTGTTCATTAAACAAATTGCAAAAGATTCACCAACACAGATGTCCAGAATACTGTGGAATTTTGTCGAAGAAAACAAGAGGTTTCTGTATCGGGTCCGACGGGGTCCAACCACTTCCGTGGCTTTTGTGACGTCACGCGCATAAATCATATCCAAAGGAGTTTTTCAACCGGAAGTGTGGCGGGAATTTTAAAATGTCACTTTATAAGTTAACCCGGCCGTATTGGCATGTGTTGCAATGTTAAGATTTCATCATTGATATATAAACTATCAGACTGTGTGGTTGGTAGTAGTGGCTTTCAGTAGGCCTTTAAGAAAAATACAATTATTAATGAAGTACTAAAAAAAAATACAATGATTTGCAAATCCCTTTCAATCTATATTCAATTGAATAGACTGCAAAGACAAGATATTTAACCTTCAAACTGGAAAACTTTGTTATTTTTTGCAAATATTAGCTCATTTGGAATTTGATGCCTGCAACATGTTTCAAAAAAGTTGGCACAAGTGGCAAAAGAATCCCACAGGTGAACAGGCTAATTGGGAACAGGTGGGTGCCATGATTGGGTATAAAAGCAGCTTCCATGAAATGCTCAGTCATTCACAAACAAGGATGGGGGGAGGGTCACCACTTTGACAACAAATATGTCAGCAAATTGTTGAACAGTTTAGGAACAACATTGCTCAACCAGCTATTGCAGAGAATTTAGGGATTTCACCATCTAAGGTCTATAATATCATCAAAAGGTTCAGAGAATCTGGAGAAATCACTGCACGTAACATTGAATGCTCGCGACCTTGGATCCTTCAGGCGGTATTGCATCAAAAACTGACATCAGTGTGTAAAGGATATCACCACATGGGCTCAGGAACACTTCAGAAAACCACTGTCAGTAACTGCAGTTGTAAGTACAGTCTGTAAGTGCAAGTTAAAACCCTACTGTGCACAGCAAAAGCCATTTATCAACAACACCCAGAAACACAGCAAAAACCATTTATCAACAACACCCAGAAATGCCGCCGGCTTCTCTGGGCCCGAGCTCATCTAAGATGGACTGATGCAAAGTGTAAAAGTGTTCTGTGGTCTGACGAGTCCACATTTCAATTTGGTTTTGGAAACTGTGGACGTCAAACAAAGAGGAAAAGAACCATCCGGATTGTTCTTGGCGCAAAGTTGAAAAGGCAGCATCTGTGATGGTATGGGGGTGTATTAGTGCCCAAGACATGGGTAACTTACACATCTGTGAAGGCACCATTAATGCTGAAAGGTACATACAGCTTTTGGAGCAACATATGTTGCCATCCAAGCAACGTCATCATGGACGCCCCTGCTTATTTCAGCAAGACAATGCCAAGCCACGTGTTACAACAGCTTGGCTTTGTAGTAAAAGAGTGCGGGTACTAGACTGGCCAGCTTGTAGTCCAGACCTGTCTCCCATTGAAAATGTGTGGTGCATTATGAAGCCTAAAATACCACAACGGAGACCCCCGGACTGTTGAACAACTTAAAGGCCTACTGAAATGAATTTTTTTTATTTAAACAGGGATAGCAGATCTATTCTATGTGTCATACTTGATCATTTCGCGATATTGCCATATTTTTGCTGAAAGGATTTAGTATAGAACAACAACGATAAAGATCGCAACTTTTGGTATCTGATAAAAAAAGGCTTGCACCTACCGGAAGTAGCGTGACGTAGTCAGTTGAACATATACGCAAAGTTCCCTATTGTTTACAATGATGGCCGCATGAAGTGAGAGAGATTCGGACCGATAAAAAGCGACAATTTCCCCATTAATTTGAGCGAGGATGAAAGATTTGTGGATGAGTAAAGTGCAAGTGAAGGACTAGTGGGGAGTTGAAGCTATTCAGATAGGGAAGATGCTGTGAGAGCCGGGGGTGACCTGATATTCAGCTGGGAATGACTACAACAGTAAATAAACACAAGACATATATATACTCTATTAGCCACAACACAACCAGGCTTATATTTAATATGCCACAAATTAATCCTGCATAAAAACACCTACGTGTTTGTTATGCTAGCTCCTAGCTCCTCTGCTAGCTCCTAGCTCCATAGAACACGCCAATACAATTCAAACACCTGATCAACACACACAATCACTCAGCCCAAAAGACCGTTCACCTAACCCAAGGTTCATAAAGCTTGTATATTTTTAAAAAGTTACGTACATACGCAAAAAAAAAGTTGCGCACATACGGTCAAGCGATCAAATGTTTAGAAGCCAAAGCTGCATACTCACAGTAGCACGTCTGCGTCTTTGTCATCCAAATCAAAGTAATCCTGGTAAGAGTCTGTGTTGTCCCAGTTCTCTACAGGCGTCTGTGTATCGAAGTCAAAAGTCCTCCTGGTTAGAGTCTCTGTTATCCGAGTTCTTCCATCTTGACTGCATCTTTCGGGAATGTAAACAAAGACGCGCCGGCTGTGTACTGTTGTTGCTGACTTCCTTCGAAAAATACGTCCGTTTCGCACCGACAACTTTCTTCTTTGCTTGCTCAGCTTCTTTCTCCATAATGCAATGAACATAATTGTAACAGATTCACGAACACAGATGTCCAGAATACTGTGGAATTATAAAATGAAAACAGAGCTTTTTTGTACTGTATTCAATGGGGAAGGCATACCCGTGTTCCCCGGTCTACGTCACGCGCATACGTCATCCTCAGAGGCGTTTCGAACCGGAAGTTTAGCGGCAAATTTAAAATGTCACTTTATAAGTTAACCCGGCCGTATTGGCATGTGTTATAATGTTAAGATTTCATCATTGATATATAAACTATCAGACTGCGTGGTCGGTAGTAGTGGGTTTCAGTAGGCCTTTAAGCTGTACATCAAGCAAGAATGGGAAAAAAATCCACCTGAGAAGCTTCAAAAATGTGTCTCCTCAGTTCCCAAACCTTTACTGAGTGTTGTTAAAAGGAAAGGCCATGTAACACAGTGGTAAAAATGCCCCCGTGCCAACTTTTTTGCAATGTGTTGCTGCCATTAAATTCTGATTCAATGATTATTTGCAAAAAAAAATGTTTCTCAGTTTGGACATTAAATATCTTGTCTTTGCAGTCTATTCAATTGAATATAAGTTGAAAAGGATTTGCAAATCATTGTATTCTCTTTTTATTTACCATTTACACAACGTGACAACTTCACTGCTTTTGGGGTTTTGTACATGTGCACAGCACGGGAGCTGGTTAACTTATGAGAGTAGTATGTGTGTTTGTGAGAATGTCAACGTGTTGTCTGAGTGACGTCAGTGAGTGAGCGGGCGTCAGTGAGTGAGCGGGCGAGTAAGGAGAGGTAGTGGTAGCATGTGCAGGAGTGTTAATAGCATGGTGGATGTCCGGTTGTGCCCTGTGGAAATAATAAATAAAGTGAGCAAGTTGTAACTAATCGACGGCCTCGTCCTTCCGACCAA
The DNA here is from genome assembly GCF_033978785.1 of Entelurus aequoreus. Lineage (NCBI taxonomy): Eukaryota > Metazoa > Chordata > Actinopteri > Syngnathiformes > Syngnathidae > Entelurus > Entelurus aequoreus. The sequence goes on from NC_084747.1 coordinate 8,347,450, forward strand.
AGAGCGGAGCTTTATGGACCCAGTGTTACCCCCGACAAAACATGGGCCCTGGAGGGAACGTCTCCCCTGCGCTCCTCGACCACGGTCTGGGAGCCCACAAACAGGAAAGGTGTAAAGCAACCCTTGCAGAGCGGCGGCTCCCTGTTGAAAGTGTCACCTTTATTGTTAGTTTAGAAGCCCAAATACCTCCATATTGCACTTCATGCACCCTCTTTATTAACCAGTAGAATTGTCCTTTGTTGCCTTTCTTCCTCTCCACCATGTTATTGCTTGTATGCACTTTGTGTGTGCGTTTTGACACACTCAACATCATGCGCCTCCGCTCTGTAGTCACCGCCACACAGCGGCATTCAGGTGAAAGAACGGTACCGGTACTTTTCAAAGGTGGTATAGTACCCATTTCAATTGATTAGTACCACGATACTTTATTAGTAGCAGTATACTGTACAACCCTACTACACACACATACAGTACATAGAAGAAAGTGTGTTTTTATTGTTTGTGTCTTGCAGACGTCCAGCAGCTGATCGGTAATCCAGAAGAAGTTTCCCCTCAGTTAGGGGGGAGCTCCACTTTGAAGCAGGAGACTCCACAACCACCCTGCATTAAAAAGGAAGAGGAGGAACTCTGCATCACTCAGGAGGGAGAGTGTCTTCTAGGACGAGAGGAAGCTGATTACACCAAGTTTCCACTGAGTATTCTCTCTGTGAAGACTGAAGATGATGAAGAGAAACCACAAGTAGACAACCTCGTAGCTCCACTATCAGATAGTAAGGTTGAAAACGATGTTGAATTATCTGTGAAGACTGAAGATGATGAAGAGAAACCACAAGTAGACAACTTCTTAGCTCCACTATCAGATAGTAAGGTTGAAAACGATGTTGAATTCTCTGTGAAGACTGAAGATGATGAAGAGAAACCACAAGTAGACAACCTCTTAACTCCACTATCAGATAGTAAGGTTGAAAACGATGTTGAATTCTCTGTGAAGACTGAAGATGATGAAGAGAAACCACAAGTAGACAACCTCTTAGCTCCACTATCAGATAGTGAGGCTAAAGATGAGGTTGAAGAAACTTTGAGCAGCGATAAAGACTGTGAAGGTGATATGAGGACTCACACTGACAACAAACACTCTGAATGCTCTACAAAGAAGAGAGGTAAAACATGTTTGAGCTGCTCAGTTTGTGCTGAAAGTTTTACTACAAAGAACAATTTGACTCAACACATGAGAACACACACAGGTGAAAAACCATTTCATTGTTCAGTTTGTGGCAAAAGCTTTACTGTTAAGAATCGTTTGACAACACACATGAGAACACACACAGGTGAAAAACCATTTAGTTGTTCAGTTTGTGACAAAAGCTTTTCTCGAAATAGCCTTTTGACTCAACACATGACAACACACACAGGTGAAAAACAATTTAGTTGTTCAGTTTGTGGCAAAAGCTTTCCTTATCACAGCTCTTTGTGTAGACACATGACAACACACACTGGGGAAAAATCATTTAGTTGTTCAGTGTGCTCTAAAAGGTTCCCACGTAATGCAGACGCAGTAAAACACATGAGAACACACACTGGAGAAAAAACATTTAGTTGTTCAGTTTGTGGCAAATGCTTTCTTTGTAACAGCTCTTTGTGTCGACACATGAGAACACACACAGGTGAAAAACCATTTAATTGTTCAGTTTGTGACAAAAGCTTTTCTCGAAATAGCATTTTGACTCAACACATGAGAACACACACAGGTGAAAAACCATTTAATTGTTCAGTTTGTGACAAAAGCTTTTCTCGAAATAGCATTTTGACTCAACACATGAGAACACACACAGGTGAAAAACCATTTAATTGTTCAGTTTGTGACAAAAGCTTTTCTGTTAAGAATAATTTGACTGAACACATGAAAACGCACACAGGTGAAAAACCATTTAGTTGTACAGTTTGTGGCAAAAGCTGTTCTGCTAAGAGATATTTGACAGAACACATGAGAACACACATAGGTGAAAAACTACTTAGTTGTTCAGTTTGTGGCAAAAGCTTTCCTTGTCACAGCTCTTTGTGTCGACACATGAGAACACACACAGGTGAAAAACCATTTAGTTGTTCAGTGTGCTGTAAAAGGTTCCAACATAAAGCAGACGCAGTAAAACACATAAAAACACACAAGGGGAAATAACAAATTAGCTGTTTACTTTGTGGTATGTTGCTCATATGTGGTGACATCCACCCTACCCAGGACCTCCTCACTGCTTCTTTCACAAATATCTGAGGTATTCATACAAACTTGGATTATTTGGAGCATAATCTTATCCACTCATGACCCCATGTCTTCTCTGTATCTGAAACCTTCCTGAACAGTAAGATAGATGATGCTTCAAGTGCTTGGTTACTCCTTCTTCAGTCCAGGGACCTGGGGCCTCATGTGTCAAGTTTGTGCACGCTCAAAAACCTGCACTACACCCTTTTTCACTGCAAAGTTGAGATGTATCAAAACTGACATTGAGATGCTGGGTAACTGTTTGCATAACCAAGTGCCAAATGTTACTCCTCAGACTAATTGATGTGCAAATCAGAGACATATGAACATTAACACCCACAATCCAACCCCCACAACCCAACCCCCACCTCCCTCGACATTCGGGCATAACAGGTTAAATCCGGCCCGTGAGAGGAGTTTGCGGAGTGTAAAATTCAGCTGCATTTATAATGAAAGAAACTGCTGTTCTAATTGTCTCCACTGGATGTCGCAATAGCAATTCTGTTAGGCAAGCAAATAGCATAGCAAGTATATCAAGCAAGAGGTACACGGTAAAGCGGGGCTGTGACTCCTCCCCCTCCACCCAACGTAAAACAGGAGTAAAATAAGCAATCAGTAACCCCACTTAAAATGCAGCATGAGACACTGCACACTGATATAGTTCTGTGAAAATGATTGTCTTCTGTGCAAATGTAAAGAAAGTGAACAGTGTGTGATTTACTGCAATACTGTCAGTCTTTTAACTGTTTATTTGTGCTTTGTTGAAATTGTTCACATTGCACAGCTTTTATTTTTCTATCAATACACATTATGTCTGTCAGACAGGAAGTAACTCAACACTCTTGAATAGTTTCTACCTCAGTTTGTATGGTTTGTTGAGTTTGCACAGGATTAATATCGTATTTCCTTGAATTAGCGCCAGGGCGGTAATTAATTTAAAACCTCTTCTCACTCCGGCGCTCACCAAAGGCATGCGGTAAATTTAGGCCTGCGCTTATAAATTTGAGTGTGATGTAAGGATACCATCATGAAAAGCACATTTATTAAAAAAAACATTATTATGGTCTTACGTTTACTTATAAATGAAGTCCATGCGCAGCTCCTTCTGAACAAAAGCATCCATAACTTGTTTATAGAAGTCTTCCTTATCTTTCTTCAGTTTTAAAAGTCTCTCTGTCTCGATGGAGATATTCCTTTAATTACTACCTCCTGCTTCGATTGAAAGTTCAGTTTAGAAAACTGTTTTATTTTAGATATGTAATCGTCCATGTTAAAAGGCCAGGCGAGAGGAAAAAATAATCGATCGCTGCTAACTGTTGCTGCTTGTTGTTACTTCTTCTGCAGCCGAGTAGTCGCAAGAAGGATCACTAGCGCCCTCTACCACCAGGAGGCGGGAGTCATTTAATGATTCATATTTGACACACGCAGCTACGGTATATTAATAAAACATAGCTGATTACTGTTCTTTTTAGCATATTCAAGAGCTTGGACCTTAAATCCTACTGAATAGCTCTTAATCTTCTTCCCTTTATGTGATTTTAAATGATTGAAATCAGCCTCCTCCATTTTGAAAATGATGACAGGTGAAGTGTCACTCGTGACGTGACGAGTTTGACCCAGCGGAAATTCTAGACATGCGCTAATAAAAATAATATTTTGCGAAACGAGTTTGACACGGCGTTACTCCTGAGCCGGCGGTAATGCTAAGCATGTGCTAATTACTTTGCGAAACGAGTTTGACCCCGCGGTAATTCTAGGCAGGCGCATACTATATATCCGGCGGCAATTCAAGGAAATACGGTATGTGGAAATGACAAATGAGGTAGTTGATACATAGAATAGTTTTTATTCATGCTTTATTTTGTTTTTTGTTCAATTCTAGATGGGTTGTGAGTTAAAGTTTAATAGAAACACTGAGATTAAGTCTAATTTCATTGTGTTCTTCAAGGTGTTTTGAAAATGCACCATTTTTTTCCTCTAAATGTTTAACTAACTTGAAGTATTTTGTCAAGAGGATTATTTGTGATATGTACATTTTCAGAATGTGCTTGTTCTATTTTGGGCCGAAGTAAAATAAAGAAAATAATCTGAAGTTGTCGTAGTCGTATTTTTAAGTTATCATGCTATGATTTTACCCGTCCCGCCCACGTGGAAATAGATTTTCCTCCATGCGGCCCCTGAGCTAAAATGAGTTTGACACCCCTGCTGTAATGTGACTCATGTGAGCAGGTTACTGTAAAAACACATTTTGTTATAAGTTATAAGAATGTGTTCAGTTCTCAGAGACACATCAATGTCAGGCTGACAATCGCTCTTCCGCTTCCTCCAAACACGAGAACAAAGCAGCTCCTACTGACTTGTGATTGGTCAGACCGTGCCCATCTTAATCACATGGCTAATTTCAATATAATAAATTGCGATGTAACACAATTGAATATCTTATATGCTCAGACAGTAATGTGTTTATATAAGTTTAGATTGTGTTATGATGTTTGTAATGGGGAAAGACGTTAATGTGTCTTGTTTTCATGTTTGCATTTAAGATAGTTGACATTTAGCATGATAGCTGTTAACTGGCGATTAGTGATGTTAAAGGCCTACTGAAATGATTTTTTTTTTATTTAAACGGGAATAGCAGATCCATTCTATGTGTCATACTTGATCATTTCGCGATATTGCCATATTTTTGCTGAAAGGATTTAGTAGAGAAAATCGACGATAAAGTTCGCAACTTTTGCTCGCTGATAAAAAAAAGCCTTGCCTGTAGCGGAAGTAGCGTGACGTCACAGGAGCTAGTATTCCTCACAATTCCCCGTTGTTTACAATGGAGCGAGAGAGATTCGGACCGAGAAAGTGATGATTACCCCATTAATTTGAGCGAGGATGAAAGATTTGTGGATGAGGAACGTTACAGTGAATGACTTGAGAGGCAGCGATGGACGTATCTTTTTTCGCTCTGACCGTAACTTAGGTACAAGCTGGCTCATTGGATTCCACACTCTCCTTTTTCTATTGTAGATCACAGATTTGTATTTTAAACCACCTGGGATACTATATCCTCTTGAAAATGAGAGACGAGAACGCGAAATGGACATTCAGTGCCTTTTATCTCCACGACAATACATCGGCGAAATGCTTTAGCTACGAGCTAACGTGATAGCATCTTGCTTTAACTGCATATAGAAACAAAAGAAATAAACCCCTGACTGGAAGTATAGATAGAAAATCAACAATACTATTAAACCGTGGACATGTAAATACACGGTTAATGCTTTCCAGGCTGGCGAAGGTTAATATTGCTGTGCTAACGACGCCATTGAAGGTAACTTAGCAACCGGACTGCACAGAGCTATGCTAAAAACATTAGCTCTCCACCTACGCCAGCCAGCCCTCATTTGCTCATCAACACCCGTGCTCACCTGCGTTCCAGCGATCGGCAGAAGGACGAAGGACTTCACACGATGCGTTTGGCGGCCCGGAGACGTAGGAAGTCAAGGTGAGGTCGGCGGCTAGCGCGGCTAGCGCTCCAACAAAGTCCTCCTGGTTGTGTTGCTGTAGTCCGCTGCTAATACACTGATCCCACCTACAACTGTCTTCTTTGCATCCTTCATTGTTCATTAAACAAATTGCAAAAGATGTCCAAAATACTGTGGAATTATGAAATGAAAACAGAGCTTTTTGTATAGGATTCTACGGGTACCATAACTTCCGTTACTCTGACTTCGTCACGCGCATACGTCATCATCCCGCGATGTTTCAGCCGGATATTTCCCGGGAATTTTAAAATGTCACTTTATAAGTTAACCCGGCCGTATTGGCATGTGTTGCAATGTTAAGATTTCATCATTGATATATAAACTATCAGACTGCGTGGTCGGTAGTAGTGGCTTTCAGTAGGCCTTTAAGTGTCTAAAATGGTAGTTATTGATTAGCAGTGTGATAAAGGCTTTCTGCTGGTGAGTGATTAGCACTACAGTTAGAGCCACCTATCGCTAGGTAGAAATGAGCAGTTTCACCAACATTTTTATGTGAAACCATATTACTAACTGTCTGGTGTTTTACAGGATTCATGGAAGTTTATTGTCATATAATTTATTTAATAATAAAATCAAACTCATTAGAAAGGAGATTGAAGACAACGCGCCCCAGCTACAACTGGGTTCTATTAACAGATACGACTGTATAGACGACGGATACTGCCCTCCGAAATAGTCTCTCTCTTTTTGATGAAATAACATTAGGAGATTTGCTACGACGTGTAAATGGGATAAAACAAACAACATGTTTACTTGACCCACTTCCTGCGAAACTTATAAAGGAGCTTTTTGTATTATTAGGTCCATCAGTGCTAAATATTATAAATTTATCACTTTCCTCTGGCACTGTTCCCCTAGCATTCAAAAAAGCGGTTATTCATCCTCTGCTGAAAAGACCTAACCTCGATCCTGACCTCATGGTAAACTACCGGACGGTGTCCCACCTTCCGTTTATTAAGAAAATCCTTGAAAAAATGGTTGCACAGCAGCTGAATGAACACTTAGTGTCTAACAATCTCTGTGAACCTTTTCAATCCGGTTTCAGGGCAAATCACTCTACGGAGACAGCCCTCGCAAAAATGACTAATGATTTATTGCTAACGATGGATTCTGATTAGGGATGTCCGATAATGGCTTTTTGCCGATATCCGATATTCCGATATTGTCCAACTCTTTAATAACCGATACCCATATCAACCGATACCGATATCAACCGATATATGCAGTCGTGGAATTAACACATTATTATGCCTAATTTGGACAACCAGGTATGGTGAAGATAAGGTTTTTTTTTTTTAAATGAGTAAAATAAGATAAATAAATTTAAAACATTTTCTTGAATAAAAAAGAAAGTACAACAATATAAAAACAGTTACATAGAAACTAGTAATGAATGAAAATTAGTAAAATGAACTGTTAAAGGTTAGTACTATTAGTGGACCAGCAGCACGCACAATCATGTGTGCTTACGGACTGTATCCCTTGCAGACTGTATTGATATATATTGATATATAATGTAGGAACCAGAATATTAATAACAGAAAGAAACAACCCTTTTGTGTGAATGAGTGTAATTGGGGGAGGGAGGTTTTTTGGGTTGGTGCACTAATTGTAAGTGTATTTTGTGTTTTTTATGTTGATTTAATAAAAAAAACAAAAAAAAAAACCCGATAAGATAATTAAAAAACCGATACCAATAATTTCCGATATTACATTTTAACGCATATATCGGCCGATGATATCGGCAGGCCGATATTATCGGACATCTCTAATTCTGATGCGTCATCTATGCTGCTGCTTCTTGATCTTAGCACTGCTTTCGATACCGTCGATAATAATATTTTATTAGAGCGTATCAAAACGCGTATTGGTATATCAGACTTAGCCTTGTCTTGGTTTAACTCTCATCTTACTGACAGGATGCAGTGCGTCTCCCATAACAATGTGACCTCGGACTATGTTAAGGTAACGTGCGGAGTTCCCCAGGGTTCGGTTCTTGGCCCTGCACTCTTTAGTATTTACATGCTGCCGCTAGGTGACATCATACGCAAATACGGTGTTAGCTTTCACTGTTATGCTGATGACACCCAACTCTACATGCCCCTAAAGCTGACCAACACGCCGGATTGTAGTCAGCTGGAGGCGTGTCTTAATGAAATTAAACAATGGATGTCCGCTAACTTTTTGCAACTCAACGCTAAGAAAACGGAAATGCTGATTATCGGTCCTGCTCAACACCGACATCTATTTAATAATACCACCTTAACATTTGACAACCAAACAGTTACACAAGGCGACTCGGTAAAGAATCTGGGTATTATCTTCCACCCAACTCTCTCGTTTGAGTCACACATTAAGAGTGTTACTAAAACGGCCTTCTTTCATCTCCGTAATATTGCTAAAATTCGTTCCATTTTGTCCACCAGCGATGCTGAGATCATTATTCATGCGTTCGTTACGTCTCGTCTCGATTACTGTAATGTATTATTTTGGGGTCTCCCTATGTCTAGCATTAAAAGATTACAGATGGTACAAAATGCGGCTGCTAGACTTTTGACAAAAACAAGAAAGTTTGATCATATTACGCCTATACTGTATATACCTTTATATACATATATATATACATACTGTATATATATCAATCATCAATCAATGTTTATTTATATAGCCCTAAATCACAAGTTGTCTCAAAGGGCTGTACAAGCCACAACGACATCCTCGGTACAGAGCCCACATACGGGCAAGGAAAAACTCACCCCAGTGGGACGTCGGTGAATGACTATGAGAAACCTTGGAGAGGACCGCATATGTGGGTAACCCCCCCCCCCCCCCCCCCCCTCTAGGGGAGACCGAAAGCAACGGATGTCGAGTGGGTCTGACATAACATTGTGAAAGTCCAGTCCACAGTGGATCCAACACATCAGCGGGAGTCCAGTCCACAGCGGGGCCAACAGGAAACCATCCCGAGCAGAGACGGGTCAGCAGCGCAGAGATGTCCCCAACCGATGCACAGGCTAGTGGTCCACCCGGGGTCCCGGCTCTGGACAGCCAGCACTTCATCCATGGCCACCGGACCTATGCAACTCCCCCTCGCAAGGGACAGGGGAGAAGAGGAGAGAAGAAAAGAAACGGCAGATCAACTGGTCTAAAAAAGGGGGGGTCTATTTAAAGGCTAGATTATACAAATGAGTTTTAAGATGGGACTTAAATGCTTCTACTGAGGTAGCATCTCTAACTGTTACCGGGAGGGCATTCCAGAGTACTGGAGCCCGAATAGAAAACGCTCTATAGCCCGCAGACTATATATACCTATACTGGCTCACCTGCACTGGCTTCCTGTGCACTTAAGATGTGACTTTAAGGTTTTACTACTTACGTATAAAATACTACACGGTCTAGCTCCATCCTATCTTGCTGATTGTATTGTACCATATGTCCCGGCAAGAAATCTGCCTTCAAAGAACTCCGGCTTATTAGTGATTCCCAGAGCCCAAAAAAAGTCTGCGAGCTATAAAGCATTTTCTATTGGGGCTCCAGTACTGTGCAATGCCCTCCCGGTAACAGTTAGAGATGTTACCTCAGTAGAAACATTTAAGTCCCATCTTAAATCTCATTTGTATACTCTAGCCTTTAAATAGACCCCAGAGTCGGGACCCGGGGTGGACCGCTCGCCTGTGCATCGGTTGGGGACATCTCTGCGCTGCTGACCTGTCTCCGCTCGAGATGGTCTCCTGCTGGCCCCACTATGGACTGGACTCTCACTATTATGTGTCACAATATTATACTAGACCCACTAGACGTCCATTGTATCCGGTCTACCCTAGAGAAGGGGGGCGGGGGGAGGGTCACCCACATCTGCGGTCCTCTCCAAGGTTTCTCATAGTCATTCACATCGACGTCCCACTGCGTTGTGAGTTTTTCCTTGCCCTGATGTGGGCTCTGAGCCGAGGATGTCATTGTGGCTTGTGCAGCCCTTTGAGACACTTGTGATTTAGGGCTATATAAATAAACATTGATTGATTGATTGATTGATACCAGCACATGATACACATGAGATGGCACACAATTTAGTAGCATGTGAACAATAGGATTGGTCCTGGTGGAGATCTACACTCTTAGTGCTTTTCTTCTTTATTCAGAGTAATCATTTGACTTTCTAAAGGTTTTTAACTAAAACAGCTAAGTGGGTTGAAAAATATTTCTGTGTTTCTTAATTGTAGTATTTAAAATGTAGGATTTTTCTTCTTCAATGTTTGCCCTTTTTCTGGTTTGAACAACAGCCATCGAAAAAGTCTGTGCACGTGCTTGTATAGATATATTTTTTATTTTTAAACTGTAGTTGTCCATTATTTGATGTTAGATACTTTTGCCAACCATTGTTTTAAAACAAGATTAAATGCCTTTATTTTGAAAAACCACTGTTGTGGAGTAGGAAACGGAAGTTGCTGGCTTCTAGCGCATGCGCAAATCTACTTGAAGCCAAGCAAAAAGACGAAGACCGCATGCTATGGTTGTTCGGAGATTCTTCGAATTCACGATCTTAAAGTCATATGATTCACAGCAAATATAGCAACAAATATCTCAATTGGTATTTTCCAAAGCCACGAAACGTGCATTGAGTTTGTAGCGATATCTGAAGTGAAGATTGAAGACGTGATAAAAGATGGACGACTACTGCTATGCTAAGATGGCGACGTCCGCTAAAAGAGAACATGAAAGAGAATCAGCGCCACCAACTTCCAGCAAATCACCAACGGAGATAAAGACGAAAGATGAAGGTGAGTGACTTGAAGTTTTGTCATTTGAAAGCTATTCCAAGCCCTTAAAGTCGAAATTAGCCGACCTTGTTGAAGAATGTAAATAAAGAGCCGCCATGATTGTTAGCTTGAAGAAGGCAGTGGAGTTCACATCAGAGGAGATGAAAGAATGCAAAAGTCAAATGAAGAAAGTGGAAGAGCAAAACAAGCGCTTGTGTAAAGAAAATAATGATGTGAAAGAAGAGATGTTGGGGAAGAGTAAGAGATGTGAAGAGAAGACTGGACCACATGTCTACATCAACGTGCAGAGGATTGGAGGTCATAAAGAACAAGAATCATTTCATTACTGTCAACTTTTGATTGGGAAGTTCAAAGTTACTAAAGAAAATGTAAATAATTTGCATTCTTGTTATGCGCCTTATAAGAATATTGTAGAAAGTAAACACTTAAAGGCCTACTGAAACCCACTACTACCGACCACGCAGTCTGATAGTTTATATATCAATGATGAAATCTTAACATTATAACACATGCCAATACGGCCGGGTTAACTTATAAAGTGACATTTTAAATTTGCCGCTAAACTTCCGGTTCGAAACGCCTCTGAGGATGACGTATGTGCGTGACGTAGACCGGCGAACACGGGTATGCCTTCCACATTGAAGCCAATACGAAAAAGCTCTGTTTTCATTTCATAATTCCACAGTATTCTGGACATCTGTGTTCATGAATCTGTTGCAATTATGTTCATTGCATCATGGAGAAAGAAGCTGAGCAAGCAAAGAAGAAAGTTGTCGGTGCGAAACGGACGTATTTTTCGAAGGAAGTCAGCAACAACAGTACACAGCCGGCGCTTCTTTGTTTACATTCCCGAAAGATGCAGTCAAGATAGAAGAACTCGGATAACAGAGACTCTAACCAGGAGGACTTTTGACTTTTTTTTTGCGTATGTACGTAACTTTTTAAAAATATATAAGCTTTATGAACCTTGGGTTAGGTGAACGGTCTTTTGGGCTGAGTGATTGTGTGTGTTGATCAGGTGTTTGAATTGTATTGGCGTGTTCTATGGAGCTAGGAGCTAGCATAGGAGCTAGGAGTTAGCATAACAAAGACGTAGGTGTTTTTATGCAGGATTAATTTGTGGCATATTAAATATAAGCCTGGCTGTGTTGTGGCTAATAGAGTAAATATATGTCTTGTGTTTATTTACTGTTTTAGTCATTCCCAGCTGAATATCAGGTACCGTGAGTATGCAGCCTTGGCTGCTAAACATTTGATAGCTTGACCGTATGTGCGCGTCACGTACGTAACTTTTTAAAAATATATAAGCTTTATGAACCTTGGGTTAGGTGAACTGTCTTTTGGGCTGAGTGATTGTGTGTGTTGATCAGGTGTTTGAATTGCATTGGTGCGTTCTATGGAGCTAGGAGCTAGCAGAGGAGCTAGGAGCTAGCATAACAAACACGTAGGTGTTTTTATGCAGGATTAATTTGTGGCATATTAAATATAAGCCTGGTTGTGTTGTGGCTAATAGAGTATATATATGTCTTGTGTTTATTTACTGTTGTAGTCATTCCCAGCTGAATATCAGGTCACCCCCGGCTCTCACAGCATCTTCCCTATCTGAATAGCTTCAACTCCCCACTAGTCCTTCACTTGCACTTTACTCATCCACAAATCTTTCATCCTCGCTCAAATTAATGGGGAAATTGTCGCTTTCTCGGTCCGAATCTCTCTCACTTCATGCGGCCATCATTGTAAACAATAGGGAACTTTGCGTATATGTTCAACTGACTACGTCACGCTACTTCCGGTAGGTGCAAGCCTTTTTTTTTATCAGATACCAAAAGTTGCAATCTTTATCGTCGTTGTTCTATACTAAATCCTTTCAGCAAAAATATGGCAATATCGCGAAATGATCAAGTATGACACATAGAATAGATCTGCTATCCCCGTTTAAATAAAAAAAATTCATTTCAGTAGGCCTTTAATACACCCTGTAGTTTTAAACTTCAACTAATTGATGAAGTACTATTTTAGTTGACTTCATCTGGCGTCAGGCTGTCGCCGGCCGGTATATATAAATATAATATGTGTATATATATTAAATGGTAAATGGGTTATACTTGTATAGTGCTTGTCTACCTTCAAGGTACTCAAAGCACTTTGACACTATTTCCACATTCACACACACATTCACACACTGATGGCTGGAGCTGCCATGCAAGGCGCTAACCATGACCCATCAGGAGCAAGGTCTTGCTCAGGGACACAACGGACGGGACTCAGATGGCGGAAGCTGGGGATCACACCGGAAACCCTCAAGTTGCTGGCACAGCCGCTCTACCAGCCGAGCCACGCCGTCCCATCCATCTTCTTCCGCTTATCCGTGGTCAGGTCGTGGGGACAGCAGCCTAAGCAGAGAAGCCCAGACTTCCCTCTCCCCAGCCACTTTGTCCAGCTCCTCCCGGGGGATCCCGAGGCGTTCCCAGGCCAGCCAGGAGACTCCCAACGTGTCCTGGGTCTTCCCCGTGGCCTCCTACCGGTAGGATGTACCAGAAACACCTCCCTAGGGAGGCGTTGGGGTGGCATCCTGACCAGATGCCCGAACCACCTCATCTGGTTCCTCTCCATGTGGCTTTACTTTGAGTTTTTCACAGATGGCAGAGCTTCTCACCCTATCTCTAAGGGAGAGACCCGCCACCCGGCGGAGGAAACTCATTTCGGTCACTTGTACCCATGATCTTGTCCTTTCGGTCATAATCCAAAGCTCATGACCATAGGTGAGGATGGGAACGTAGATCGACCGGAAAATTGAGATCTTTGCCTTCTGGCTCAACTCCTTCTTCAACACGTCCGCATTACTGAAGACACCGCACCGTGAACAGGACTCCGAGGTACTTGAACTCCTCTACTTGCGTCAAGATCTCCTCCCCAACCCGGAGATGGCACTCCACCCTTTTCCGGGCGAGAACCATGGACTCGGACTTGGAGGTGCTGATTCTCATCCCAGTCGCTTCACACTCGGCTGCGAACAGATCCAGTGAGAGCTGAAGATCCTGCCCAGATGAAGCCATCAGGACCACATCATCTGCAAAAAGCAGAGACCTAATCCTGCAGCCACCAAACCAGATCCCCTCAACACCCTGACTGCGCCTAGAAATTATGTCCATAAAAGTTATGAACACAATGGTCGACAAAGGGCAGCCTTGGCGGAGTCCAACCCTCACTGGAAACGCCATTAATATTATGTGTAGTATATCAATATATGTGTATATATACATGAATACACACATATATATATATATATATATATATATATATATATATATATATATATATATATATATATATATATATATATATATATATATATATATATATATATATATATATATATATATATATATTTGAAAAGCCCTCGGCCAAATTTTTTTACCCAAATGTGGCCCTCGAGTCAAAAAGTTTACAGACCCCTGCACTGGCCTTTCTAGAGCTTTTCAGCTCTTTAGTATTCAAACCATTACTGCATTTAAACATGTTCTACAACCTGTCACTATTTACACTTCACGCACCCTCTTTATTAACCAGTAGAATTGTCCTTTGTTGCCTTTCTTCCTCTCCACCATGTTATTGCTTGTATGCACTTTGTGTGTGCGTTTTGACACACTCAACATCATGCGCCTCGGCTCTGTAGTCACCGCCTCACAGCAGCATTCAGATGAAAGAACGGTACCGGTACTTTTCAAAGGTGGTATAATACCGATTTCAATTGATTAGTACCACTATACTTTATTAGTAGCAGTATACTGTACAACCCTACTACACACACATACAGTACGTAGAAGAAAGTGTGTTTTTGTTGTTTGTGTCTTGCAGACGTCCAGCAGCTGATCGGTAATCCAGAAGAAGTTTCCCCTCAGTTAGGGGGGAGCTCCACTTTGAAGCAGGAGACTCCACAACCACCCTGCATTAAAAAGGAAGAGGAGGAACTCTGCATCACTCAGGAGGGAGAGTGTCTTCTAGGACGAGAGGAAGCTGATTACACCAAGTTTCCACTGAGTATTCTCTCTGTGAAGACTGAAGATGATGAAGAGAAACCACAAGTAGACAACCTCTTAGCTCCACTATCAGATAGTGAGGCTGAAGACGAGGTTGAAGAACCTTTGAGCAGCGATAAAGACTGTGAAGGTGATATGAGGACTCACACTGACAACAAACACTCTGAATGCTCTTCAAAGAAGAGAGTTAAAACATGTTTGAGCTGCTCAGTTTGTGCTGAAAGTTTTACCAAAAAGAGCCGTTTGACTCGACACATGAGAACACACACAGGAGAAAAACCATTCAATTGTTCAGTTTGTGGCAAAAGCTTTTCTCGAAATTGTGGTTTGACTGAACACATGAAAACACACACAGGAGACAAAACATTTAATTGTTCAGTTTGTAGCAAAAGCTTTTCTCGAAATTCCAGTTTGACTGAACACATGAGAACACACACAGGTGAAAAACCATTTAACTGTTTAGTTTGTGGCAACAGCTTTTCTCGAAATTGCCGTTTGACTCAACACATGAGAACACACACAGGTGAAAAACCATTTCAGTGTTCAGTTTGTGGCAACAGCTTTTGTCAAAATAGCAAGTTGACTCAACACATGAGAATACACACAGGTGAAAAAACATTTAATTGTTCAGTTTGTGCCAAAAGCTTTTCTGTTAAGAGCACTTTGACTGAACACATGAGAACACACACAGGTGAAAAACCATTTAGTTGTTCAATTTGTGGCAAAGGCTTTTCTGTTAAGCGGAATTTGACGCAACACATTAGAACACACACTGGACTAAGACCATTTAATTGTTCAGTTTGTGGTAAAAGCTTTCCTAATAATAGCTCATTGTGTCGACACATAAGAACACACGCTGGAGAAAAACCATTTAGTTGTTCAGTGTGCTGTAAAAGGTTCACACATAATGCAGACGCAGTAAAACACATAGGAACACACAAGGGAAAATAACCAATTAGCTGTTTAGTTTGTGGTATTTTGTTCAAGCTGTTTAATCTGCGAAGACTCCAGGCAAAGACAAAAGTACAGACCACCAAGGTTCATGACTTTCTCTTTGCCGACGACTGTGCCCTGAATGCTTCCAGCGAGCTGGAAATGCAACGGAGCATGAACAACTTTGCCACAGCATGCTCAGACTTTGGACTCACAATCAGTACAAAGAAAACAGAGGTGATGCATCAACCTGCTCCTGGAGACCCGTACACTGAGCCCCTCATCAGCGTAAATGGTGAGGACTTCAAAGCTGCTGAAAAGTTTGTCTACCTGGGTAGCACCTTGTCACGCGTGGGCAACATCGACGAGGAGGTCATGCATAGGATAGCGCATGGAAGTGCTGCATTTGGCCGACTTCGCAGTTCTGTCTGGGAGCGCAGAGGGCTTAGCCTACGGACCAAACTTAAGGTCCACCGTGCTGTTGTCCTACCCGCCCTGCTGTATGCCTGTGAGACCTGGACTGTATACAGCCGGCATTCTAAACAGCTTAACTCTTTCCACATGAGATCCCTCAGGAGGCTGCTCAACATCAGGTGGCAGGACAAGATCCCAGACACTGAGGTCCTCCACAGGGCTGAGATGGATAGCATCTATGCCATCCTCAAGCGCTCCCAGCTGAGATGGGCCGGCCATGTCTGCCGCATGTCAAATGAACGCCTACCAAAAATGCTCCTGTACGGTGAACTGCACCATGGAAAGCGCTCACGCGGCGGACAGCGGAAACGCTTTAAGGACACCTTAAAGGCCAGTCTCAAGGGCTGTGGTCTGGACCCAGAGACATAGGAAGCCGATGCCCAACATCGTTCAACCTGGCGCTCTGCAGTTTGGCATGGTGTAGCAGACTTCGAGGAAAAACGCATCCATGAAGCCGAACAGAAGCGACAGCTTCGCAAGACCAGAGACAGTTCCTCCCTCTCTGCCAGCCACCCCCCCAGCCATAACCTGCCCTCACTGCAGCCGGTCATTCCGCGCAAGGATTGGCCTCATCAGCCATCTTCGCACACACAAATCCACGTGAAGTCACCTGGTCATCTTCGAAAACGAAGGACGAACATGATGATGTTGCTCATATGTGGTGACATCCACCCTACCCAGGACCTCCTCACTGCTTATTTCACAAATATCTGAGGTATTCATACAAACTTGGATTTTTTGGAGCATAATCTTATCCACTCATGACCCCATGTCTTCTCTGTATCTGAAACCTTCCTGAACAGTAAGATAGATGATGCTTCAAGTGCTTGGTTACTCCCTCTTCAGTCCAGGGACCTGGGGCCTCATGTGTCAAGTTTGCCCACGCTCAAAAACCTGCACTACACCCTTTTTTACTGCAAAGTTGAGATGTATCAAAACTGACGTTGACGCATAAGTGATGCTGGGTAACTGTTTGCGTAACAAACTGCCAACTTTTAATCTTTGACTTTGTCATATTTGTATTTTTAAGTTATCATGCCATGATTTTACCCGTCCCGCCCACGTGGAAATAGATTTTCCTCCATGCGGCCCCTGAGCTAAAATGAGTTTGACACCCCTGCTGTAATCTGACTCATGTGAGCAGGTTACTGTATAAACACATTTTGTTATAAGTTATAAAAATGTGTTCAGTTCTCAGAGACACATCAATGTCAGTGTAGCTGCTGACAGAAGCAACATGTATATTTGATATATAATGTCATAGTTGGTGAGAATAAATAAATACAATGCATAAAGATAAGTTCTTATTGTACCCATAATGTGATTAAAAAGGTATTTCCTTGGGTTAATTCATGCAAGTTTGTTAACTTTATTTTTGTTACAAACCCATGTCAATTGAGTGGGGAATATATGTTTTGTTTCCGGTTTGGTCACGTTGTTGGGGGGACAATTAATATGTGAGGGAATTAAGGAAGCAGTATGAGACGACAAGTGTTTGATGTGGAAGACGTTAATGGAGTCTCGGATTGAAAATAAACTTTATTCCCTTGGAGTTTATGAGGCCAACGAGGTATGATTACTTCTGATATGTTTGTGAAATCTATGTGTTTTCTTTTTTGGATGTCAGACTAATTGTAAGTTCTGTTTGCTTATTTTATTACTTCTGACGGCATTATATTTGGCATCGTTGGTAACGGGAAGAAGACGTGGCTGAAATAAATGTCTGTGAGAAAAACCTTGATTAAGACCTCGGAGGGAGTAACACTGATCATGTATGGAAGTAGAATTGTCTCACATCAACTTACATATATCAATATGATATTAATACATATGCATATATTAATAAATATACATATGTTATTCATAAATAATTTGTATGAATAAACGCGTATTTGTAAATATATTTTTGAGATTTGAAAATATATATAAACAAAATGTATGAATATAAAAATGTGACATACAAATAAATCAAGAATTTGTATAAATACACGTGTATTTGTGAGTATATATTTGAGATTTGAATATAAATATGCTTGATTGTGTTTTTGTATTGAATTTGCATTTGTGGGTCGCTTTTTTTCCTTTTGTGTAGATGAGACATTTCCACCACTAACCAGATGCACAAATAAATGTGACCTACACACTCCCCTACACAACCAGGAGAGGGCACTGCAGCCAGAGCGGTCTGGGTCACAGATGCATTGTACAATATACAAAAACAATGCACGTCTTTACAGATAAAACGCACAATGGGCCTGAGCTAGCTAACGTTAGCGTTGTATTAGCTAATGCTAATGTTTTCAGTTAATCTGAAAGACCGTGCTAGCTGCTTATTTTATTGTATCAATGCCGTTTAATGACCTTGTCCCGATGTAGATACTGATCTCTTATTAGTGCAATGTGTGGCTCTGGCTGCAGTGCCCTCTGCTGGTTGTGTAGGGGAGTGTGTAGGTCACATGTATTTGTGCATCTGGTTTGTGGTAGAAATGTCTCATCGACACAAAAGCAGAAAAGCGATCCACATATGCAAATTCAATACAAATAGAAAATCAAGCATATTTGTATTCACATCTCAAAAATATATTTACAAATACACGTTCATTTATAGAAATTCTCGATTTATTTGTATGTCACATTTTTATATTTATACATTTTATTTGTATATATTTTCAAATCTCAAAAATATATTTACAAATACAAGTGTATTTATACAAATTATTTATTTATATATCACATTTGTATATTTATTAATATATGCATTAGTATTAATATAATATTGATATATATAAGTTGATGTGAGACAGTTCTACTTTCATACATTATCAGTTAAAATAATAAATAAAGTATGGGTTTCAACTAAGGCTGTCAATGTTAATGTGTGACCATAAATGAATGATGATTAATCACAGTGTTGGTTTTGACCGGCGCAGGAAGGCAGTGCGCATTGCACAGGCAGCGATGACGTCACACACCAGTGGTAGAGGGATGTGCTCTGCGCCCACTTTCGCTTCAAAACAAACCTCGATGGAACTTCAGATAAAACTGAGGTTATTAGTCAGTAATGCAGCGACAAACTTTCTTATCATCGGCACACATCAAGTTTAAAATAGAATCAAAGAATCAGGACGCACTTTGTCCTGTATGTTTATTAAGTAAGTGGCCAACACAGCCCATTATTCTGTTTTCATGTTCCCGGGTGTGTGTAAAAGAAAAAGGTCAATGGTGACGTCACACGGCAGTTTTGACACAGCAGTTTGGCTACAGTCGCCAACACGCACCGAGCAGGCATCTTGTCAGTGCAGCAGATAACTAAAGTCAGTGTACAAAAGTGAAAATAGAAGTGTTCTGCTGTCTATGCTTGCAATAAGAGCAATATTTATGTGAGCGTGTTTGTTTCCTCACTGAGTGCAGTTGGTCCGAGGTCGAGTACAAGTCATCGTTCAATGAGGATATTACTGATAAAAGTCAAGAGGAAAAAACGTCAAAAGGGTGAAATGCTATAATGTTGAAAATGTATACTGGGGTAGTGTGAGTTTCACACTTTCACAACACTTACTTTGTCAAACAACTTGCCGTTTGCTTCAACCCACTAAAAGACAGAATGCAACATTGTCGATTTTTGTTTCATTTCTATCTCCAAAGTATTTTGATATCAAAAATTGTTTTCGCGAAATAAGGAGCACTTCAATTATGAGCCAGAAATGTAAGAAAAGATGAAAAGGGTCGCTAATTATTTAAAAGGTATTTTATTTTTTAAAGTGCGGTTGTCGATCGGAAGTTGCACACTTCTGGCGCATGCGCAAACACATGGAACAGTGGCAAAGCGGAAAGTCCAAGATGGCGGACTAAGCGGCGTGGCTTTCCGGAGAAGTTTCACATTTACGATCTTATACATTCAAAAATAGCATCAAATACCTCAACTATTCACATTTTCTTAAGCCCAGGAAACGGACTTTGAATGTGGAGCGATGGCGTGTTATCTGAAGTGAAGATTGAAGACGTGATAGAAGATGGACGACTACTGCTATGCTAAGATGGCGACGTCCGCTAAAAGAGAACATGAAAGAGAATCAGCGCCACCAACGGAGAACAATCTGAAAAGCGAAGATGAAGGTGAGTGTGTTGCGTTCCCTCATTTGAAAGCTATTTGAATTCCAAGCCCTAAAAATAGAAATTAGCCGACTTTGTTGAACAATGTAAACAAAGAACCTGTTAGCATTTTTACCTCGATCAAAAATGGCGGAAATGTTTGTCAGAAGTTACCGCAGTAGTATCCTGCACCGGAAAAACTGCCTTAATTTAAATAAAAAGTGATATTAATCGAGATTGGATGGTATATACACTACCGTTCAAAAGTTTGGGGTCACATTGAAATGTCCTTGTTTTTGAAGGAAAAGAACTGTACTTTTCAATGAAGATCATTTATACATTACTATACATTGCTAATGTGGTAAATGACTATTCTAGCTGCAAATGTCTGGTTTTTGGTGCAATATCTACATAGGTGTATAGAGGCCCATTTCCAGAAACTATCACTCCTGTGTTCTAATGGTACAATGTGTTTGCTCATTGGCTCAGAAGGCTAATTGATGATTAGAAAACCCTTGTGCAATCATGTTCACACATCTGAAAACCGTTTAGCTCGTTACAGAAGCTACAAAACTGACCTTCCTTTGAGCAGATTGAGTTTCTGGAGCATCACATTTGTGGGGTCAATTAAACGCTCAAAATAGCCAGAAAAAGAGAACTTTCATCTGAAACTCGACAGTCTATTCTTGTTCTTAGAAATGAAGGCTATTCCACAAAATTGTTTGGGTGACCCCAAACTTTTGAACGGTAGTGTAGTTTGTATTTTTTGTTTAGCACTTAGCAATAGTGCTAATTGCTTGATATGCTTATCACTCAGCTTCTAAAACTTGTAGCTCATCCTCCTTATATTCAGGCTCAAAAATATAAGGTTCTGGATCATAATTTGTCCCAAAGTATTCTTTGATGGCACTCGTGAAGTCTGCCTTTATTAGTAATAGTTGGTGGTGGTGTTGAAGGAAATAGCGAATGTTGTGATGCGTCTGTGAAAATAATGTGCCGCCGTTTGCTTAACATGATAAAAAAAATGATGAAAATACGTAAATATTACATGTTATTATGAATGTGCCTGTTATTACAGTACATATATACTTACAGCGTGTATATAAAAAGTTGCTGGATATTTTGTTAAAGTTTTTTTAATGAAAGAAATAGAGTGCATCCCCATTACCTGCATTGTTAGCTGACTTTTGTTAGCGTTTATTTAGGAGTTAGAATAAGTGATGGGCAGTAATGCACAACAAGTAGCGACGCTATGTAGCTTAACTACAGTTCCCAGTAGCGTGGCGTTAGCCTCACTCCTTTTTGAACCCGTAGTGATGCCGAACAACCCTACTACACACACATACAGTACATAGAAGAAAGTGTGTTTTTGTTGTTTGTGTCTTGCAGACGTCCAGCAGCTGATCGGTAATCCAGAAGAAGTTTCCCCTCAGTTAGGGGGGAGCTCCACTTTGAAGCAGGAGACTCCACAACCACCCTGCATTAAAAAGGAAGAGGAGGAACTCTGCATCACTCAGGAGGGAGAGTGTCTTCTAGGACGAGAGGAAGCTGATTACACCAAGTTTCCACTGAGTATTCTCTCTGTGAAGACTGAAGATGATGAAGAGAAACCACAAGACGAAGACGAGGTTGAAGAACCTTTGAGCAGCGATAAAGACTGTGAAGGTAAAAATGTTCGAGCTGCTCAGTTTGTGGCAAAAGCTTTTCTCAAAAAAGCTCTTTGACTCGACACATGAGAACACACACAGGTGAAAAACCATATGTGTTCAATCAATCAAAGTTTATTTATATATTCCTTAATCACAAATTTCTCAAAGGTCTGCACAAGCCACAACAACATCCTAAGTTCAGATCCCACATCAGGGCAAGGAAAAACTCAACCCAATGAATGGGAACAATGAGAAACCTTTGCGACCAGTGCGATGGACGTAAAGTGGATCTAGTTAATAGTGTGAGAGTCCAGTCCATAGTGGATCTAGTTAATAGTGTGAGAGTCCAGTCCATAGTGGATCTAGTTAATAGTGTGAGAGTCCAGTCCATAGTGGATCTAGTTGATAGTGTGAGAGTCCAATCCATAGTGGATCTAGTTAATAGTGTGAGAATCCAGTCCATAGTGGATCTAGTTAATATTGTGAGAGACCAGTCCATAGTGGATCTAGTTAATAGTGTGAGACTCCAGTCCATAGTGGATCTAGTTAATAGTGTGAGAGTCCAGCCCATAGTGGATCTAGTTAATAGTGTGAGAGTCCAGTCCATAGTGGGGCCAGCAGGAGATCATCTTGAATGGAGACAAGTCAGCAGCGCAGAGACGTCCCCAACTGATGCACAGATGAGTGGTCCACCCCGGGTCCTTGGAACAGCTAGTGCCTCATCTGTGGTCACCTAATAACCTCTCCTTGCAGGAGAGGGGGGCAGAGCAGAAAAGAGAGGGCAGATCAACTGGTCTAAAAGGGGGGTCTATTTAAAAGCGAGCGTTTACAAATGAGTTTTAAGATGGGACTTAAATGTTTCTACTGAGGTAGCATCTCTAACTGTTACCGGGAGGGGATTCCAGAGTACTGGAGCGCAAATAGAAACTGCTCTATAGCCCGCAGACTGTTTTTTGGGCTCTGGGAATCACTAATAAGCCGGAGTTCTTACAACGCAGATTTCTTGGCGGGACATATGGTACAATACAATCAGCAAGATAGGATGGAGCTAGACCGTGTAGTATTTTATACGTAAGTAGTAAAACCTTAAAGTCACATCTAAAGTGCACAGGAAGCCAGTGCAGGTGAGCCAGTACAGGTATATATATATATATATATATATATATATATATATATATATATATATATATATATATATATATATATATATATATATATATATATATATATATATATATATATATATATATATATAAGGTATATATAAAGGTATATACAGCATAGGTGTAATATGATCAAACTGTCTTGTTCTTGTCAAAAGTCTAGCATCCACATTTTGTACCAACTGTAATCTTTCAATGTTAGACATAGGGAGACCCGAAAATAACACATTATAGTGACTGAGACGAGACGTAACGAACGCATGAATAATGATCTCAGCGTCGATGGTGGACAAAATGGAACACATTTAGCGATATTACGGAGATGAAGGAAGGCTGTTTTAGTAACTTGTATGATATATTGTAGCGTCCCGGAAGAGTTAGTGCTGCAAGGGGTTCTGGGTAATTGTTCTGTTGTGTTTATGTTGTGTTATGGTGCGGATGTTCTCCCGAAATGTGTTTGTCATTCTTGTTTGGTGTGGGTTCACAGTGTGGCGCATATTTGTAACAGTGTTAAAGTTGTTTATACGGTCACCCTCAGTGTGACCTGTATGGCTGTTGATCAAGTATGCCTTGCGTTCACTTGTGTGTGAAAAGCCGTAGATATTATGTGAGGGCCGGCACGTAAAGGCAGTGCTTTTAAGGTTTATTGGCGCTCTGTACTTCTCCCTACGTCCGTGTACACAGCAGCGTTTTAAAAAGTCATACATTTTACTTTTTGAAACCGGTACCGATAATTTTGAAACCGATCATTTCCGATATTACATTTTAAAGCATTTATCGCACATTCCTAGTGCAAATATTTTCTAGAGGATTTTCGAGATAAGGGGAATGTGGGACACCGGCCGGTAGTTTACCATGAGGTCAGGATCGAGGTTAGGTCTTTTCAGCAGAGGATGAATAACCGCTTTTTTGAATGCTAGGGGAACGGTGCCAGAGGAAAGTGATAAGTTTATAATATTTAGCACTGATGGCCCTAATATTACAAACAGCTCCTTAATAAGTTTCTCAGGAAGTGGGTCAAGTAAACATGTTGTTTGTTTTATCCCATTTACACGCCGCAGTAGTTCCTCTAATGTTATTTCATCAAAAAGAGAGAGACTATTTTCAAGTGCAAAATCCATCGTAAATACATTTGTATTTATGTTAATAGAACCCAGTTGCAGCTGGGACGTGTTGTCTTTAATCTGCTTTCTAATGAGTTAGATATTCTTATTAACGAAATTCATAAAGTCGTCTGCCGAGTGGGTGGAGCTACTGGCAGGAGTCCTTTGTTGGGTTAGCGATGCTACTGTACTGAACAAATATTTAGTATCATTTTTATTGAGGCGGATGAGATTGGAGCAGTAATTAGCTATAGCTAAGGTAAGCATACCTTTATAAGTTAGTAAACTATCACTCCATGCTTGATGGAAAACCTCAAGTTTAGTCGCACGCCATTTGCGTTCCAGCTTTCTACATGATAGTTTAAGACCTCTAGTTTCTTCTGTAAACCAGGGGGTACACCTTTTAGGGGCCTTTTTTAGCTTTAGCGGTGCTATACTATCAATGGTGTCGCGCAGGGTATCGTTAAAGTTGTTAGTGAGGTTATCGATAGAGCCCACATAATTTGGAAATGGCACCATTACCGAAGGCGGTAGGCAAGCAAGAGTCATAGTTGTGACAGCATTAATTTTGCACCTGCTAAAGCAGTGGTTCTTAGTAGCTTGTTGACAATGAGTCAGAACTTTGAATTTTATAAGGTAATGATCGGACATTTCTTTAGTGTACAGGAGTATCATAACTTGGGACGTGGTGACACCCCGGACAAGGACTTCATCTAACGTATTAACGTTGTGATGCGTGGATTGATATATTATTTGTGTAAGACCACAGCTATCAATTATAGTCTGGAGCGCCACACACGGAGGGTCTGATGGAGTATTCAAATGGATATTAAAATCCCCCATTATAATTATATTATCTGCGTGCGTCACTAGATCAGCGACAAACTCTGAAATTTCACTGATAAAGTATGAATAGGGCCCAGGGGGGCGGTAGATAACAGCTAGGTAGAGAGCTAGCGGCGTGACAGACCCCATAGTAAGCCCCTAAAATTATTTATATTTATTACTTAGGTTAGGGGTAAGGTTAAGGTTTTCATTGTATATTAGTGCGACCCTTCCACCCCTTTTTAAGGGGACGGGCAATATAAGCATTTGTATAATTAGGGGGAGATGCCTCGTTAAGAAGGAAAAATTCATATAACCGGGTTATAAGGCGCACTGTCGACTTTTGAGGGAAAAAAAGGTTTTCAAGTGCGCCTTACAGTCTGGAAAGTACGGTAATAACGTTTTGGGAAACAATGATCTGACTGTTGTTACCCAAAGTATATTAAGTGGGATTTTTCAGAAAAACAAATATATACAGTAACACAAAAACAACCTGTCTCTGTGATCACTATAGGTGTATAAATAATAATATAGTGTTAAATAAAATCAGTCCCTTGGGCACAAAACTGAAAATAATACAGCTCTCCAAAAAGTGCACTTCTGCTGCTATTTGACATAACTGTTTGTTATGACGCCTTGACATTTTTGCACTTTATTTCTTTATTGAAAGAAAATTCTATGAAGAGAAAAGTTGTTTGCAAATGTGGTTACAATGCTAAAAAATGAAAATTTAAAGCTAAAAAAAGAAATACACTTTATTGAGTTAACATTATTTCTTTATAGGTGGAAATATGTGATGTTATGAGCCAGGGAATATAACAGCTACACTACCCAGCATGCAACGGGAGTGACGAGCATGCGCGGTAGCCCCGATAATTGTTGTTGCATGTCATCACCGGGCAGCTAAGAGTGAGGTTATGAGCACGCTGTGAAAGTAAACGTCAAGAACTCAGCCAACACGCCTCGTCTGCATTATTTATAATTAGACAGACAACACATATACAGTGTGATTTTGTTTTGTTTACAAGGAAAGAAAAACAAAAGTTAAAAAAGGGAGATATATGTTGTATATATGTGTATGTGCTGCGGTTGCTTTAAGAACGTTGCGACAGCTGCCGTAAAGGAGGTGCGTTGCTAGCCTGGTTGCTATGTTTCCGGTTGGTCGTAAAAGTGTTGGTCATGTGTTTGTACCCTGCTCAAATCTCTCAGTAAAGTTATTCATTGGATTATACCTTTTGTTTTGAACTTTATTACACCTTGGAGCGCTTTTTCCGGTCCATTGTTTTCCTGCTTTCCCTATCTGCGCCTAATGACTGAGCTACGTGACGTCATTTCTTGTGATGTCACACGGAGCATTTCTGGTTGGGACTCGTTTCGTTCCCAGTGATTCGAATAAAGAACCAACTCTTTTTCTTTACTATAGTGGTCTCGATAACGGGTACTGGTTCTCAAAAAGGGATTTGAGTCTGAGGACTCGGTTCTTTTCTTATCGAACAACCGGGAAAACCGGTTTCGAGTATCATCCCCACTGACTCCTTACTCTGTGTAACAGACACTGTAATTGCCTGTGTCTTGCTCTAGTGTAGTTAGTCAAGTGTGATTTAACCAGTAATCTATGTTTCTAGATAGAGTGATGGCGCCTTCCCTGTTAGGGTGTAGGCCGTCCCTCATAAGCAAGCCCGGTTTCCCCCAGAAAGACGGCAAACTATCAATGAACGTTCTCTACAAAAACTAGCCAGCCACTTGTTAAGCGAGACTAATCTCCTATACCTCTCATAATTACCTCTCGCAGGCAGGAGGCTAGAGACAAGTACTCCATGCCTGGACATCTTTCTAGCGAGATTACAAATCCTAACTACAAACCTTGTTTCCATATAAATTGGGAAATTGTGTTAGATGTAAATATAAACGGAATACAATGATTTGCAAATCATTTTCAACCCATATTCAATTGAATGCACTACAAAGACAAGATATTTGATGTTCAAACTCATAAACTTTATTTTTTTTTTGCAAATAATAATTAAATTAGATATTCATGGCTGCAACATGTGCCAAAGTAGTTGGGAAAGGGCATGTTCACCACTGTGTTACATGGCCTTTCCTTTTAACAACACTCAATAAATGTTTGGGAACTGAGGAAACACATTTTTGAAGCTTCTCAGGTGGAATTCTTTCCCATTCTTGCTTGATGTACAGCTTAAGTTGTTCAACAGTCCGGGAGTCTCCATTGTGGTATTTTAGGCTTCATAATGCACACATTTTCAATGGGAGACAGGTCTGGACTACAGGCAGGCCAGTCTAGTACCCGCACTCTTTTACTATGAAGCCACGTTGATGTAACACGTGGCTTGGCATTGTCTTGCTGAAATAAGACAATGTATGCACTTTGTGTGTGCGTTTTGACACACTCAGCATCATGTGCCTCCGCTCTGTAGTCACCGCCACACAGCGGCATTCAGATGAAAGAACGGTACCGGTACTTTTCAAAGGTGCTATAATACCGATTTCAATTGATTAGTACCACGATACTTTATTAGTAGCAGTATACTGTACAACCCTACTACACACACATACAGTACATAGAAGAAAGTGTGTTTTTGTTGTTTGTGTCTTGCAGACGTCCAGCAGCTGATCGGTAATCCAGAAGAAGTTTCCCCTCAGTTAGGGGGGAGCTCCACTTTGAAGCAGGAGACTCCACAACCACCCTGCATTAAAAAGGAAGAGGAGGAACTCTGCATCACTCAGGAGGGAGAGTGTCTTCTAGGACGAGAGGAAGCTGATTACACCAAGTTTCCACTGACTATTCTCTCTGTGAAGACTGAAGATGATGAAGAGAAACCACAAGTAGACAACCTCTTAGCTCCACTATCAGATAGTGAGGCTGAAGACGAGGTTGAAGAACCTTTGAGCAGAGATACAGACTGTGAAGGTGATATGAGGACTCACACTGACAACAAACACTCTGAATGCTCTACAAAGAAGAGAGATAAAACATGTTTGAGCTGCTCAGTTTGTGCTAAAATTTTTACTACAGAGTGCAATTTGACCCGACACATGAGAACACACACAAGAGAAACAAAATGTAATTGTTCAGTTTGTGGCAAGAGCTTTTGTCAAAATAGCTGGTTGACTCGACACATGAGAACACACACAGGAGAAAAAACATTTAAATGTTCAGTTTGTGGCAAAACCTTTTCTCAAAACAGCCATTTGACTCGACACATGAGAACACACACAGGTGAAAAAGCATTTAGTTGTTCCATTTGTGGTAAAAGCTTTTCTCAAAATAGCGATTTGACTCGACACATGAGAACACACAAAGGTGAAAAACCATTTAGTTGTTCAGTGTGCGGCAAAAGCTGTTCTGTTAAGAGCACTTTGATTGAACACATGAGAACACACACAGGTGAAAAATTTAATAAGTGTTCACTTTGTGGCAAAAGCTTTTCTGTTAGGAGCAAATTGACTGTACACATGAGGACACACTCTGGAGAAAAACCATTTAGCTGTTCAGTGTGCTGTAAAAGGTTCACACATAATGCAGATGCAGTAAAACACACAAGAACACACAAGGGAAAATAACCAATTAGCTGTTTAGTTTGTGGTATGTTGCTCATATGTGGTGACATCCACCCTACCCAGGACCTCCTCACTGCTTCTTTCACAAATATCTGAGATATTCATACAAACTTGGATTATTTGGAGCATAATCTTATCCACTCATGACCCCATGTCTTCTCTGTATCTGAAACCTTCCTGAACAGTAAGATAGATGATGCTTCAAGTGCTTGGTTACTCCTTCTTCAGTCCAGGGACCTGGGGCCTCATGTGTCAAGTTTGTGTACGCTCAAAAACCTGCACTACACCCTTTTTCACTGCCAAGTTGAGATGTATCAAAACTGACATATTTAAAATGCAGCATGAGACACTGCACACTGATATAGTTCTGTGAAAATGATTGTCTTCTGTGCAAATGTAAAGAAAGTGAACAGTGTGTGATTTACTGCAATACTGTCAGTCTTTTAACTTTTTATTTGTGCTTTGTTGAAATTGTTCACACATTGCACAGCTTTTATTTTTCTATCAATACACATTATGTCTAGAAGACAGGAAGTAACTCAACACTGTAGAATAGTTTCTACCTCAGTTTGTATGGTTTGTTGAGTTAGCACAGGATTAATATGTGGAAATGACAAATGAGGTAGTTGATACATAGAATAGTTTTTATTCATGCTTTATTTAGTTATTTGTTCAATCCTAGATGGGTTGTGACTTAAAGTTTAATAGAAACACTGAGATTAAGTCTAAATGCATTGTGTTCTTTAAGGTTTTTTTTGAAAATGCACCATTTTTTTCCCCTCAGAATTTTTAACTAACTTGAAGTGTTTTGTCAAGATGATTATTTGTGATATGTACAAATTCAGAATGTGCTTGTTATATTTTGGGCCAAAGTAAAATAAAGAAAACTATCTGAAGTTGTCATAGTCGTATTTTTAAGTTATCTTGCCATGATTTTACCCGTCCCGCCCACGTGGACATAGATTTTCCTCCATGTGGCCCCTGAGCTAAAATGAGTTTGACACCCCTGCTGTAATGTGACTCATGTGAGCAGGTTACTGTATAAACACATTTTGTTATAAGTTATAAAAATGTGTCTTGTTTTCATGTAAGATAGTTGACATTTAGCATGATAGCTGTTAACTGGCGATTAGTGATGTTAAGTGCCTAAGATGGTAGTTATTGATTAGCAGTGCGATGAGGGCTTTCTGCTGGTGAGTGATTAGCACTACAGTTAGAGCCACCTATCGCTAGGTAGAAATGAGCAGTTTCACCAACATTTTTATGTGAAACCATATTACTAACTGTCTGGTGTTTTACAGGATTCATGGAAGTTTATTGTCATAGCAGCACACGATACACATGAGATGGCACACAATTTAGTAGCACGTGAACAATAGGATTGGTCCTGGTGGAGATCTACACTCTTAGTGCTTTTCTTCTTTATTCAGAGTAATCATTTGACTTCTAAAGGTTTTTAACTAAAACAACTAAGTAGCTTGAAAAATATTTCTCTATTTCTTGTAGTATTTCAAATGTATGATTTGTTTCTTCGATGATTGCCCTTTTCCTGGTTTGAACAACAGCCATCAAAAAGTCTGTGCACGTGCTTGTATATATATATTTTTTATTTTCAAAGAGTAGTTGCAGATTATTTAATGTTAGATACTTTTACCAACCATTGTTTGAAAACAAGATTAAAATGCCTTTATTTTGAAAAAACACTGCTGTGGAGTAGGAAACAGAAGTGACGGGATTCGAGCGCATGCGCAAATGTACTTGAAGCCAAGCAAAAAGACGAAGACCGCATGCTATGGTTGTTCGGAGAATTTTCGAATTCACGATCTTAAAGTCATATGATTCACAGCAAATATAGCAACAAATATCTCAATTGGTATTTTCCAAAGCCACGAAACGTGCATTGAGTTTGGAGCGATATCTGAAGTGAAGATTGAAGACGTGATAGAAGATGGACGACTACTGCTATGCTAAGATGGCGACGTCCGCTAAAAGAGAACATGAAAGAGAATCAGCGCCACCAACTTCCAGCAAATCACCAACGGAGATAAAGACGAAAGATGAAGGTGAGTGACTTGAAGTTTTGTCATTTGAAAACTATTTCAAGCCCTAAAAGTCTAAATTAGCCGACCTTGTTGAAGAATGTAAAGAAAGAGCCGCCATGATTGTTAGCTTGAAGAAGGCAGTGGAGTTCACATCAGAGGAGATGAAAGAATGCAAAAGTCAAATGAAGAAAGTGGAAGAGCAAAACAAGCGCTTGTGTAAAGAAAATAATGATGTGAAAGAAGAGATGTTGGGGAAGAGTAAGAGATGTGAAGAGAAGACTGGACCACATGTCTACATCAACGTGCAGAGGATTGGAGGTCATAAAGAACAAGAAAATAACAAATGTATGCTTTGTTCAAACACTAATGGTCAAATAAGATAGCTGGTAGTGTTTTTGTTATACTGTAAAGTTCAAATTTGAATGATAATGAAAATAAGTCTTAAAGGCCTACTGAAATGATTTTTATTTATTTAAACGGGGATAGCAGATCTATTCTATGTGTCATACTTGATCATTTCGCGATATTGCCATATTTTTGCTAAAAGGATTTAGTAGAGAATTTAGTAGAGAACATCGACGATAAAGTTTTGGTCGCTGATAAAAAAAAAGCCTTGCCTGTACCGGAAGTAGCGTGACTTCACAGGTTGAAAGGCTCCTCACATTTCCCCATTGTTTACACCAGCAGCGAGTGCGATTCGGACCGAGAAAGCGACGATTACCCCATTAATTTGAGCCAGGATGAAAGATTTGTGGATGAGGAACGTGAGAGTGAAGGATTAGAGTGCAGTGCAGGACGTATCTTTTTTTCGCTCTGACCGTAACTTAGGTACAAGCTGGCTCATTGGATTCCACACTCTCTCCTTTTTCTATTGTGGATCACGGATTTGTATTTTAAACCACCTCGGATACTATATCCTCTTGAAAATGAGAGTCGAGAACGCGAAATGGACATTCACAGTGACTTTTATCTCCACGACAATCCATCGGCGAAGCACATTAGCTACGTAGCTAACGTGATAGCATTGTGCTTATCTGCATATAGAAACAGATGAAATAAGCCCCTGACTGGAAGGATAGACAGAAAATCAACAATACTAATATTACTATTAAACTCTGGACATGTAACCACACGATTAATGCTGTGCCGCCTGGCGAAGCCTAGCAATACTGTTTCTAACGACGCCATTGAAGCTAACTTAGCTACGGGACCTCGACAGAGCTATGCTAAAAACATTAGCTCTCCACCTACGCCCGCTCTCATCTGCTCATCACAACCCATGCTCACCTGCGTTCCAGCGATCGACGGCCCGGAGACGGAGGAAGTCAAGGTGAGGACAGCGGTGCGATAGCGGCGCGGCGGCGGGCGTTGTAGCTTTCGACGACACCCCAGCCGCCATCAGAGTCGGCAAGAAACATATATTTCCCCAAAGTTACGTATGTGACATGCACACAGCGCCACGCACGTACGGGCAAGCGATCAAATGTTTGGAAGCCAAAGCTGTACTCACGGTAGCGCGTCTGCTATCCAACTCAAAGTCCTCCTGGTTGTGTTGCTGTAGCCAGCCGCTAATACATTGATCCCACCTACAGCTTTCTTCTTTGCAGTCTCCATTGTTAATTGAACAAATTGCAAAAGATTCACCAACACAGATGTCCAGAATACTGTGGAATTATGTGGTGAAAACAGACAACTTAAGCTGACCACCGTGCTATTCCAAAATGTCTCCTTCAACCCTTGACGTCACGCGCAAACGTCATCATACAGAGACGTTTTCAGCCGGAAGTTTCCCTGGAAATTTAGAATTGCACTTTATAAGTTAACCCGGCCGTATTGGCATGTGTTGCAATGTTAAGATTTCATCATTGATATATAAACTATCAGACTGCGTGGTCGGTAGTAGTGGCTTTCAGTAGGCCTTTAAGTTACAAACATCTGAGCCTCTTTAAATATTTGTGTTTATTTGTAGTTCTTATCTTCTTGTTTTTTCTAAAAAAGTTGTATTGAATTCCTTTGGTGGTGCTATGGTATGATATGTTTTAATAACAGATAGTTTATGTTAAAAATGTGCCTGAAATTAAACAAAGCCCCAAATTCGAACAGAGAACTTTCACCAGGGTGTGACATGAATATTCAAAAAACGGAATAACAGAAAACCTGAATTAGATTAGTTTTTCATATTGCTATAGTCATTTTAATTTATTGTTAATATGATTTTTATTTTACGTGTTATTTATTTGTTACTAATGTATATCTGGTTGTTCTTTTAGATTATATTTAAAATTGAGTTTTGGTGCTACTGTTTTTACGTTTTCAAATTAATAAATAATTTAGTTATTTATCGTGATTCCAAAATCCCTCAAAATAATTGTGATTATTATGTTTTGCCATAATTGTCCAGCCCTAGACGAGGTATTGGAAAGGACTTCATGATAAACTATGTATCACGGTACTTGAGTCACGATACAATAGTCTATTGTAATATTGTGACATGGAGTTTTACTGACATTTTTACAAAATTGAAAAAACTACTTAAAATTAATGTTGTATAAATGTATACTTGATGATAGGTATTATTTATTGGACAAATTGTGTCAAAAACAAAGTAAATAAAATGATCATTGCAGTTGTACAGAAAGTGGATCACATTTCTTGCATTTAATATCTAAAAAAGTCCTCAACTTCTTAACTACAGACTTCTTTCAGATAGAAACTATCTTCTTTAGTTTTGCGATGTATTTCAATATTGACTTTTTCCCCACTGTTAGTTTGTAGTATCCTAATGTCCTTCGCAGCAGATGTTTTCTACTTTCTGTGATTCTAGCTGAACTTTTCTGAGTCTATGACAAGTCATGTAAACATTGATCCATCATTCTGGCAAGGCACTAAATGAATGGCCATGAAACACTACACACTAGGGTTGTCCCCATACCAATAATTTAGTACCGGTACTAAATGTATAGATACTTTTCTAAATAAAAGGAACTACGAAAAATGTCAAAATTGGCTTTATTTTAACAGAACATCTTACACTACTTTAAACACTCACAGTCAAAGAACAATTTTACAAGGTTAAAATATAAATTAAAAGGCATTAAACACATTGGGCTTTTCTTGTTGCACTCAATTTACAATTTTCCATATTACATATAGTCTGCTATAATCAAGTATTAGATTAGAATAGAACAGAAAGTTTTACTGACATTATATAAAGTTATTCTTCATTTATGGTTGCCACTCCTGGTCTGTGCTTTAAGAAAAATACAATTATTAATGAAGTACTAAAACAAAACTATGAATACATGTACACAGATAAGCCATGTAAGGCTGAAACGACGCGTCGACGTAGTCGACGTCATCGGTTACGTAAATACGTCGACGCCGTTTTTGTGCGTCGACGCGTCGCATATTTACGTCACACTACCGTCATGGCGGAGCGCAAAACAGACTGTGCGAGCGAGGGGAAAAACGCACGCCAAAAGTCGTCAAAAGTGTGGGAGTATTTCAATACACAGCCTAATAATGTTGTTGTATGCACAGTGTCGAGCGGAAATGGCCTATCATAGCAGCACAACGGCTATGGACGAACATTTGAAAAGAAAACCATCAACCATCAACTAGTCAATCGTCCGCGTTAGCATACGTTGTCATCATTACACAAAAACATGAATGTGTCTTTTGTATCTGCTAGGGGTGTAACGGTATGTGTTTTGCATTGAACCGTTTCGGTACGGGGCTTTCGGTTCGGTACGGGGGTGTACCGAACGAGTTTCTAAGCTAAAGCTAACTTTAGCTGCTAAAGTCTTAACAAGTTGCTTTGCTCCTCTGTCTCAGCACGCAGCATTGTCCCACCCATACAACCATCTGATTGGTACACACGCAGCATTGTCCCACCCACACAACCATCTGATTGGTACACACGAAGCATTATCAGCCAATCAGCAGTGCGTATTCATAGCGCATGTAGTCAGCGCTTCAGCGTGGAGCAGATATGTGTTTAGCAGGTGAGCATCAGGCAGCGGACTCTCCCCAAATGATAATAAACACCTCCCAGTCAACTACTAGTAACATCACCATGAGCCCGTTGACCTACTAGAAACTTAAACTGCAGCTCAGCTCGCTCGCAGTCCTGGTTTGAGGTGAAGGCTAATTACCTCTCAGTTCCAGCCACATCGACCCCTTCTGAGCGCCTATTTTCAGCTGCTGGGAATATTGTAAACAAGAAAAGAAGCAGCCTCACCCAGAGCATGTAGACATGCTAACCTTTCTTCATTACAACTGTTAGTCACTCACTGGAATGAGTAGAATTGGTTATTGTGTACTGTGTTGGACTGGATGTTTATTTTGCACATTTTAAAAGCAATACTTAATGTTTACAGTGCTCCAGAATATTTAGATTGGCACTTTTTTGTATTGGATGTTTATCTTTATTTTTGCACATTTGAGCAAATAAGCAATACTTTTACTTTTGAAATGCTTATACTATTGCAGAATATTAAGATTTGCACTGGATGTTTACTTTTATATTTGCACATTAAAAAGCAAATAAGCTACTTTTAATTTTGTTAAATGTTAAAAGTTTTAAATGTTTACATTGTTACAGAATATTTTGTCATGTTGTTGTCAATGTTGACTTAGTGGCTATACTTTTTTTTTTGTAAATAAAAGCCATGCCTTTTGAAAAAACTGGCCTACTTTTATTTTTTCATCTTCATTTTAAATAAAATAAAATAAAAAATAATCGGTAAAAGGTAAAATAATCTATAGATGAATCGAAAAAATAATCTATAGATTAACCGATTAATCGAAAAAATAATCTATAGATTAATCGATAGAAAAATAATCGTTAGCTGCAGCCTTAAAGCCATGTAGCAGGTAAAACACATTTATTAAAGACAAAACACAAATGGTAGGAATTTGTTACAAAATGTAGTCATTTCACTTGCATTAGTTGACTGCTAATTGGGCAGTTTTAACTGTGCTAATATTTGGCATCAAGCCAAGCAGCTGTGTGCGCGTCTACGTATCTACTAACCCCAAAAGCAGTGAAGTTGGCACGATGTGTAAATGGTAAATAAAAAGAGAATACAATGATTTGCAAATCCCGTTCAATCTATATTCAATTGAATAGACTGCAAAGACAAGATATTTAACTTTCAAACTGGAAAACTTTGTTATTTTTTGCAAATATTAGCTCATTTGGAATTTGATGCCTGCAACATGTTTCAAAAAAGTTGGCACAAGTGGCAAAAACATCCCACAGTTGAACAGGCTAATTGGGAACAGGTGGGTGCCATGATTGGGTATAAAAGCAGCTTCCATGAAATGCTCAGTCATTCACAAACAAGGATGGGGGGAGGGTCACCACTTTGACAACAAATATGTGAGCAAATTGTTGAACAGTTTAGGAACAACATTGCTCAACCAGCTATTGCAGAGAATTTAGGGATTTCACCATCTAAGGTCTATAATATCATCAAAAGGTTCAGAGAATCTGGAGAAATCACTGCACGTAACATTGAATGCCCGTGACCTTGGATCCTTCAGGCGGTATTGCGTCAAAAACTGTTATCAGTGTGTAAAGGATATCACCACATGGGCTCAGGGACACTTCAGAAAACCACTGTCAGTAACTGCAGTTGTAATTACAGTCTGTAAGTGCAAGTTAAAACCCTACTGTGCACAGCAAAAGCCATTTATCAACAACACCCAGAAACACAGCAAAAACCATTTATCAACAACACCCAGAAATGCCGCCGGCTTCTCTGGGCCCGAGCTCATCTAAGATGGACTGATGCAAAGTGTAAAAGTGTTCTGTGGTCTGACGAGTCCACATTTCAAATTGGTTTTGGAAACTGTGGACGTCGAACAAAGAGGAAAAGAACCATCCTGATTGTTCTTGGCGCAAAGTTCAAAAGCCAGCATCTGTGATGGTATGGGGGTGTATTAGTGCCCAAGACATGGGTAACTTACACATCTGTGAAGGCACCATTAATGCTGAAAGGTACATACAGCTTTTGGAGCAACATATGTTGCCATCCAAGCAACGTTATCATGGACGCCCCTGCTTATTTCAGCAAGACAATGCCAAGCCACGTGTTCTAACAGCGTGGCTTTGTAGTAAAAGAGTGCGGGTACTAGACTGGCCAGCTTGTAGTCCAGACCTGTCTCCCATTGAAAATGTGTGGTGCATTAAGAAGCCTAAAATAGCACAAGGGAGACCCCCGGACTGTTGAACAACTTAAGCTGTACATCAAGCAAGAATGGGAAAGAATTCCACCTGAGAAGCTT
Source organism: Entelurus aequoreus (assembly GCF_033978785.1). Lineage (NCBI taxonomy): Eukaryota > Metazoa > Chordata > Actinopteri > Syngnathiformes > Syngnathidae > Entelurus > Entelurus aequoreus. The sequence continues at coordinate 8,384,212 of NC_084747.1, forward strand.
CAAAAATGTGTCTCCTCAGTTCCCAAACCTTTACTGAGTGTTGTTAAAAGGAAAGGCCATGTAACACAGTGGTAAAAATGCCCCCGTGCCAACTTTTTTGCAATGTGTTGCTGCCATTAAATTCTGATTCAATGATTATTTGCAAAAAAAATGTTTCTCAGTTCGGACATTAAATATATTGTCTTTGCAGTCTATTCAATTGAATATAAGTTGAAAAGGATTTGTTGTATTCTCTTTCTATTTACCATTTACACAACGTGACAACTTCACTGCTTTTGGGTTTTGTACATGTGCACAGCAGGGGAGCTGGTTAACTTATGAGAGTAGTATGTGTGTTTGTGAGAATGTCAACGTGTTGTCTGAGTGACGTCAGCGAGTGAGCGGGCGTCAGTGAGTGAGCGGGCGAGTAAGGAGAGGTAGTGGTAGTATGTGCAGGAGTGTTAATAGCATGGTGGATGTCCGGTTGTGCCCTGTGGAAATAATAAATAAAGTGAGCAAGTTGTAACTAATCGACGGCCTCGTCCTTCCGACCAAAGAGCGGAGCTTTATGGACCCAGTGTTACCCCCGACACAACATGGGCCCTGGGGGGAACGTCTCCCCTGCGCTCCTCGACCACGGTCTGGGAGCCCACAAACAGGAAAGGTGTAAAGCAACCCTTGCAGAGCGGCGGCTCCGTGTTTAAAGTGTCACCTTTATTGTTAGTTTAGAAGCCCAAATACCTCCATATTGCACTTCACGCACCCTCTTTATTAACCAGTAGAATTGTCCTTTGTTGCCTTTCTTCCTCTCCACCATGTTATTGCTTGTATGCACTTTGTGTGTGCGTTTTGACACACTCAACATCATGCGCCTCGGCTCTGTAGTCACCGCCGCACAGCAGCATTCAGATGAAAGAACGGTACCGGTACTTTTCAAAGGTGCTATAGTACCGATTTCAATTGATTAGTACCACGATACTTTATTAGTAGCAGTATACTGTACAACCCTACTACACACACATACAGTACATAGAAGAAAGTGTGTTTTTGTTGTTTGTGTCTTGCAGACGTCCAGCAGCTGATCGGTAATCCAGAAGAAGTTTCCCCTCAGTTCGGGGGGAGCTCCACTTTGAAGCAGGAGACTCCACAACCACCCTGCATTAAAAAGGAAGAGGAGGAACTCTGCATCACTCAGGAGGGAGAGTGTCTTCTAGGACGAGAGGAAGCTGATTACACCAAGTTTCCACTGAGTATTCTCTCTGTGAAGACTGAAGATGATGAAGAGAAGACTGAAGATGATGAAGAGAAACCACAAGTAGACAACCTCTTAGCTCCACTATCAGATAGTGAGGCTGAAGACGAGGTTGAAGAACCTTTGAGCAGCGATACAGACTGTGAAGGTCATATGAGGACTCACACTGACAACAAATACTCTGAATGCTCTACAAAGAAGAGAGGTAAAACATGTTTGAGCTGCTCAGTTTGTGGTCAAAGTTTTACTAAAAAGAGCAGTTTGACTCGACACATGAGAACACACACAGGAGAAAAACCTTTTAATTGTTCAGTGTGTGGCAAAAGCTTTTCTCTAAATGGCATTTTGACTCGACACACGAGAACACACACAGGAGAAAAACCATTTAATTGTTCAGTTTGTGGCAAAAGCTTTTCTCTAAATGGCATTTTGACTCGACACACGAGAACACACACAGGAGAAAAACCATTTAATTGTTCAGTTTGTGGCAAAAGCTTTTCTCTTAAAAGCATTTTGACTGAACACATGAGAACACACACAGGTGAAAAACCATTTAATTGTTCAGTTTGTGGCAAAAGCTTTTCTGTTAAAAGCAGTTTGACTCAACACATGAGAACACACACAGGTGAAAAACCACTTAATTGTTCAGTTTGTGACAAAAGCTTTTCTCGAAATAGCCATTTGACTGAACACATGAGAACACACACAGGTGAAAAAACATTTAATTGTTCAGTTTGTGATAAAAGCTTTTCTCGAAATAGCCATTTGACTCAACACATGAAAACACACATAGGTGAAAAACCTTTTTATTGTTCAGTTTGTGGCAAAAGCTTTTCTCGAAATAGCCATTTGACTCAACACATGAAAACGCACATAGGTGAAAAACCATTTAGTTGTTCAGTTTGTGGCAAAAGCTGTTCTGTTAAGACAAGTTTGACAACACACATGAGAACACACACAGGTGAAAAACCATTTAGTTGTTCAGTTTGTGGCAAATGCTTTCTTTGTAACAGCTCTTTGTGTCGACACATGAGAACACACACTGGAGAAAAATCATTTAGTTGTTCAGTGTGCTCTAAAAGGTTCCCACGTAATGCAGACGCAGTAAAACACATGAGAACACACACTGGAGAAAAACCATTTAGTTGTTCAGTTTGTGGCAAATGCTTTCTTTGTAACAGCTCTTTGTGTCGACACATGAGAACACACACAGGTGAAAAACCATTTAGTTGTTCAGTGTGCTGTAAAAGGTTCCCACGTAATGCAGATGCAGTAAAACACATAAGAACACACAAGGGAAAATAACCAATTAGCTGTTTAGTTTGTGGTATGTTGCTCATATGTGGTGACATCCACCCTACCCAGGACCTCCTCACTGCTTCTTTCACAAATATCTGAGGTATTCATACAAACTTGGATTATTTGGAGCATAATCTTATCCACTCATGACCCCATGTCTTCTCTGTATCTGAAACCTTCATGAACAGTAAGATAGATGATGCTTCAAGTGCTTGGTTACTCCTTCTTCAGTCCAGGGACCTGGGGCCTCATGTGTCAAGTTTGTGCACGCTCAAAAACCTGCACTACACCCTTTTTCACTGCAAAGTTGAGATGTATCAAAACTGACATTGAGATGCTGGGTAACTGTTTGCATAACCAAGTGCCAACTTTTACTCCTCAGACTAATTGATGTGCAAATCAGAGACATATGAACATTAACACCCACAATCCAACCCCCACCTCCCTCGACATTCGGGCATAACAGGTTCAATCTGGCCCGTGAGATGAGTTTGCGAAGTGTAAAATTCAGCTGCATTTTTAATGAAAGAAACTGCTGTTCTAATTGTCTCCACTGGATGTCGCAATAGCAATTCTGTTAGGCAAGCAAATAGCATAGCAAGTATATCAAGCAAGAGGTACACGGTAAAGCGGGGCTGTGACTCCTCCCCCTCCACCCAATGTAAAACAGAAGTAAAATAAGCAATCAGTAACCCCACTTAAAATGCAGCATGAGACACTGCACACTGATATAGTTCTGTGAAAATGATTGTCTTCTGTGCAAATGTAAAGAAAGTGAACAGTGTGTGATTTACTGCAATACTGTCAGTCTTTTCACTTTTTATTTGTGCTTTGTTGAAATTGTTCACACATTGCACAGCTTTTATTTTTCTATCAATACACATTATGTCTAGAAGACGGGAAGTAACTCAACAATCTTGAATAGTTTCTACCTCAGTTTGTATGGTTTGTTGAGTTAGCAGAGGATTAATATCGTATTTCCTTGAATTAGCGCCAGGGCGGTAATTAATTTAAAACCTCTTCTCACTCCGGCGCTCACCAAAGGCATGCGGTAAATTCAGGCCTGCGCTTATAAATTTGAGTGTGATGTAAGGATACCATCATGAAAAGCACATTTATTAAAAAAAACTTTATTATGGTCTTACGTTTACTTATAAATGAAGTCCATGCGCAGCTCCTTCTGAACAAAAGCATCGATAACTTGTTTATAGAAGTCTTCCTTATCTTTCTTCAGTTTTAAAAGTCTCTCTGTCTTGATGGAGATATTCCTTTAATTATTACCTCCTGCTTCGATTGAAAGTCCAGTTTAGAAAACTGTTTTATTTTAGATATGTAATCGTCCATGTTAAAAGGCCAGACGAGAGGAAAAAATAATCGATCGCTGCTAACTGTTGCTGCTTGTTGTCACTTCTTCTGCAGCCGAGTAGTCGCAAGAAGGATCACTAGCGCCCTCTACCACCAGGAGGCGGGAGTCATTTAATGACTCATATTTGACACACGCAGCTACGGTATATTAATAAAACATAGCTGATTACTGTTCTTTTTAGCATATTCAAGAGCTTGGACCTTGAATCCTACTGAATAGCTTTTAATCTTCTTCCATTTATGTGATTTTAAATGATTGAAATCAGCCTCCTCCATTTTGAAAATGATGACAGGTGAAGTGTCACTCGTGACGTGACGAGTTTGACCCGGCGGAAATTCTAGACATGCGCTAATAAAAATAATATTTTGCGAAACGAGTTTGACCCAGCGTTACTCCTGAGCCGGCGGTAATGCTAAGCATGTGCTAATTACTTTGCGAAACGAGTTTGACCCCGCGGTAATTCTAGGCAGGCGCATACTATATATCCGGCGGCAATTCAAGGAAATACGGTATGTGGAAATGACAAATGAGGTAGTTGATACATAGAATAGTTTTTATTCATGCTTTATTTTGTTTTTTGTTCAATCCTAGATGGGTTGTGAGTTAAAGTTTAATAGAAACACTGAGATTAAGTCTAATTTCATTGTGTTCTTCAAGGTGTTTTGAAAATGCACCATTTTTTTCCTCTAAATGTTTAACTAACTTGAAGTATTTTGTCAAGAGGATTATTTGTGATATGTACATTTTCAGAATGTGCTAGTTCTATTTTGGGCCGAAGTAAAATAAAGAAAATAATCTGAAGTTGTCGTAGTCGTATTTTTAAGTTATCATGCTATGATTTTACCCGTCCCGCCCACGTGGAAATAGATTTTCCTCCATGCGGCCCTGAGCTAAAATGAGTGTGACACCCCTGCTGTAATGTGACTCATGTGAGCAGGTTACTGTATAAACACATTTTGTTATAAGTTATAAAAATGTGTTCAGTTCTCAGAGACACATCAATGTCAGGCTGACAATCGCTCTTCCGCTTTCTCCAAACACGAGAACAAGGCAGCTCCTACTGACTTGTGATTGGTCAGACCGTGCCCATCTTAATCACATGGCTAATTTCAATATAATAAATTGCGATGTAACACAATTGAATATCTTATATGCTCAGACAGTAATGTGTTTATATAAGTTTAGATTGTGTTATGATGTTTGTAATGGGGAAAGACGTTAATGTGTCTTGTTTTCATGTTTGCATTTAAGATAGTTGACATTTAGCATGATAGCTGTTAACTGGCGATTAGTGATGTTAAGTGTCTAAGATGGTAGTTATTGATTAGCAGTGTGATGAGGGCTTTCTGCTGGTGAGTGATTAGCACTACAGTTAGAGCCACCTATCGCTAGGTAGAAATGAGCAGTTTCACCAACATGTTTATGTGAAACCATATTACTAACTGTCTGGTGTTTTACAGGATTCATGGAAGTTTATTGTCATATAATTTATTTAATAAGAAAATCAAACTCATTAGAAAGGAGATTAAAGACAACGCGCCCCAGCTGCAACTGGGTTCTATTAACAGATACGACTGTATATACGATGGATACTGCCCTCCGAAATAGTCTCTCTCTTTTTGATGAAATAACATTAGGAGATTTGCTACGTGTAAATGGGATAAAACAAACAACATGTTTACTTGACCCACTTCCTGCGAAACTTATTAAGGAGCTTTTTGTATTATTAGGTCCATCAGTGCTAAATATTATAAACTTATCACTTTCCTCTGGCACTGTTCCCCTAGCATTCAAAAAAGCGGATATTCATCCTCTGCTGAAAAGACCTAACCTCGATCCTGACCTCATGGTAAACTACCGGACGGTGTCCCACCTTCCGTTTATTTAGAAAATCCTCAAAAAAATTGTTGCACAGCAGCTAAATGAACACTTAGCGTCTAACAATCTCTGAGATTGTTAGACGCTAAGTGTTCATTTAGCTGCTGTGCAACAATTTTTTTGAGGATTTTCTAAATAAACGGAAGGTGGGACACCGGTCGGTAGTTTACCATGAGGTCAGGATCGAGGTTAGGTCTTTTCAGCAGAGGATGAATATCCGCTTTTCAATCCGGTTTCAGGGCAAATCACTCTACGGAGACAGCCCTCGCAAAAATGACTAATGATCTATTGCTAACGATGGATTCTGATGCGTCATCTATGTTGCTGATTCTTGATCTTAGCACTGCTTTCGATACAGTCGATAATAATATTTTATTAGAGCGTATCAAAACGCGTATTGGTACATCAGACTTAGCCTTGTCTTGGTTTAACTCTTATCTTACTGACAGGATGCAGTGTGTCTCCCATAACAATGTGACCTCGGACTATGTTAAGGTAACGTGTGGAGTTCCCCAGGGTTCGGTTCTTGGCCCTGCACTCTTTAGTATTTGCATGCTGCCGCTAGGTGACATCATACGCAAATACGGTGTTAGCTTTCACTGTTATGCTGATGACACTCAACTCTACATGCCCCTAAAGCTGACCAACACGCCGGATTGTAGTCAGCTGGAGGCGTGTCTTAATGAAATTAAACAATGGATGTCCGCTAACTTTTTGCAACTCAACGCTAAGAAAACGGAAATGCTGATTATCGGTCCTGCTAGACACCAACATCTATTTAATAATACCACCTTAACATTTGACAACCAAACAATTACACAAGGCGACTCGGTAAAGAATCTGGGTATTATCTTCGACCCAACTCTCTCGTTTGAGTCACACATTAAGAGTGTTACTAAAACGGCCTTCTTTCATCTCCGTAATATCGCTAAAATTCGTTCCATTTTGTCCACCAGCGACGCTGAAATCATTATTCATGCGTTCGTTACATCTCGTCTCGATTACTGTAACGCTTTATTTTCGGGTCTCCCTATGTCTAGCATTAAAAGATTACTGTTGGTACAAAATGCGGCTGCTAGACTTTTGACAAGAACAAGAAAGTTTGATCATATTACGCCTATACTGTATATACCTTTATATACTTTGTACATATATATATATATATATATATATATATATATATATATATATATATATATATATATATATATATATATATATATATATATATATATACATATATATATATATATATATATATATATATATATATATATATATATATATACTACCGTTCAAATGTTTGGGGTCACATTAAAATGTCGTTATTTTTCAATGAAGATAACTTTAAACTAGTCTTAACTTTAAAGAAATACACTCTATACATTGCTAATGTGGTAAATGACTATTCTAGCTGCAAATGTCTGGTTTTTGGTGCAATATCTACATAGGTGTATAGAGGCCCATTTCCAGCAACTATCACTCCAGTGTTCTAATGGTACAATGTGTTTGCTCATTGGCTCAGAAGGCTAATTGATGATTAGAAAACCCTTGTGCAATCATGTTCACACATCTGAAAACAGTTTAGCTCGTTACAGAAGCTACAAAACTGACCTTCCTTTGAGCGGATTGAGTTTCTGGAGCATCACATTTGTGGGGTCAATTAAACGCTCAAAATGGCCAGAAAAAGAGAACTTTCATCTGAAACTCGACAGTCTATTCTTGTTCTTAGAAATGAAGGCTATTCCACAAAATTGTTTGGGTGACCCCCAAACTTGGCTCACCTGCACTGGCTTCCTGTGCACTTAAGATGTGACTTTAAGGTTTTACTACGTATGTATAAAATACTACACGTATCTTGCTGATTGTATTGTACCATATGTCCCGGCAAGAAATCTGCGTTGTAAGAACTCCGGCTTATTAGTGATTCCCAGAGCCCAAAAAAAGTCTGCGGGCTATAAAGCATTTTCTATTGGGGCTCCAGTACTATGGAATGCCCTCCCGGTAACAGTTAGAGATGCTACCTCAGTAGAAGCATTTAAGTCCCATCTTAAATCTCATTTGTATACTCTAGCCTTTAAATAGACCCCAGAGTCGGGACCCGGGGTGGACCGCTCGCCTGTGCATCGGTTGGGGACATCTCTGCGCTGCTGACCTGTCTCCGCTCGGGATGGTCTCCTGCTGGCCCCACTATGGACTGGACTTTCACTATTATGTGTCACAATATTATACTAGACGTCCATTGTATCCGGTCTCCCCTAGAGAAGGGGGGCGGGGGGAGGGTCACCCACATCTGCGGTCCTCTCCAAGGTTTCTCATAGTCATTCACATCGACGTCCCACTGGGTTGTGAGTTTTTCCTTGCCCTGATGTGGGCTCTGAGCCGAGGATGTCATTGTGGCTTGTGCAGCCCTTTGAGACACTTGTGATTTAGGGTTATATAAATAAACATTGATTGATTGATTGATTGATTGATACCAGCACATGATACACATGAGATGGCACACAATTTAGTAGCACGTGAACAATAGGATTGGTCCTGGTGGAGATCTACACTCTTAGTGCTTTTCTTCTTTATTCAGAGTAATCATTTGACTTTCTAAAGGTTTTTAACTAAAACAACTAAGTGGGTTGAAAAATATTTCTGTTTCTTAATTGTAGTATTTAAAATGTAGGATTTTTCTTCTTCAATGTTTGCCCTTTTTCTGGTTTGAACAACAGCCATGGAAAAAGTCTGTGCATGTGCTTGTATATATATATTTTTTATTTTGAAACTGTATTTGTCCATTATTTGATGTTAGATACTTTTGCCAACCATTGTTTTAAAACAAGATTAAATGCCTTTATTTTGAAAAACCACTGTTGTGGAGTAGGAAACGGAAGTTGCTGGCTTCTAGCGCATGCGCAAATCTACTTGAAGCCAAGTAAAAAAGACGAAGACCGCATGCTATGGTTGTTCGGAGATTCTTCGAATTCACGATCTTAAAGTCATATGATTCACTGCAAATATAGCAAAAAAATATTTTAATTGGTATTTTCCAAAGCCACGAAACGTGCATTGAGTTTGTAGCGATATCTGAAGTGAAGATTGAAGACGTGATAGAAGATGGACGACTACTGCTATGCTAAGATGGCGACGTCCGCTAAAAGAGAACATGAAAGAGAATCAGCGCCACCAACTTCCAGCAAATCACCAACGGAGATAAAGACGAAAGATGAAGGTGAGTGACTTGAAGTTTCGTCATTTTAAAGTTACTTCAAGTCCTGGAATGAGTGTTGATGAGAAATTGCCCGATTTGAATGTAAAGAAAGAGCCGCCATGATTGTTAGCTTGAAGAAGGCAGTGGAGTTCACATCAGAGGAGATGAAAGAATGCAAAAGTCAAATGAAGAAAGTGGAAGAGCAAATAAATCGCTTGTGTAAAGAAAATAATGATGTGAAAGAAGAGATGTTGGGGAAGAGTAAGAGATGTGAAGAGAAGACTGGACCACATGTCTACATCAACCTGCAGAGGATTGGAGGTCATAAAGAACAAGAATCATTTCATTACTGTCAACTTTTGATTGGGAAGTTCAAAGTTACTAAAGAAAATGTAAATAATTTGCATTCTTGTTATGCGCCTTGTTAGAATATTGTAGAAAGTAAACACTTAACGGCCTACTGAAACCCACTACTACCGACCACGCAGTCTGATAGTTTATATATCAATGATGAAATCTTAACATTGCAACACATGCCAATACGGCCGGGTTAACTTATAAAGTGACATTTTAAATTTGCCGCTAAACTTCCGGTTCGAAACGCCTCTGAGGATGACGTATGCGCGTGACGTAGCCCGGGGAACACGGGTATGCCTTCCACATTGAAGCCAATACGAAAAAGCTCTGTTTTCATTTCATAATTCCACAGTATTCTGGACATCTGTGTTCGTGAATCTGTTGCAATTATGTTCATTGCATTATGGAGAAAGAAGCTGAGCAAGCAAAGAAGAAAGTTGTCGGTGCGAAACGGACGTATTTTTCGAATGAAGTCAGCAACAACAGTACACAGCCGGCGCTTCTTTGTTTACATTCCCGAAAGATGCAGTCAAGATGGAAGAACTCGGATAACAGAGACTCTAACCAGGAGGACTTTTGACTTCGATACACAGACGCCTGTAGAGAACTGGGACAACACAGACTCTTACCAGGATTACTTTGATTTGGATGACAAAGACGCAGACGTGCTACCGTGAGTATGCAGCTTTGGCTTCTAAACATTTGATCGCTTGACCGAATGTGCGCAACTTTTTTTTTGCGTATGTACGTAACTTTTTAAAAATATATAAGCTTTATGAACCTTGGGTTAGGTGAACGGTCTTTTGGGCTGAGTGATTGTGTGTGTTGATCAGGTGTTTGAATTGTATTGGCGTGTTCTATGGAGCTAGGAGCTAGCAGAGGAGCTAGGAGCTAGCATAACAAACACGTAGGTGTTTTTATGCAGGATTAATTTGTGGCATATTAAATATAAGCCTGGTTGTGTTGTGGCTAATAGAGTATATATATGTCTTGTGTTTATTTACTGTTGTAGTCATTCCCAGCTGAATATCAGGTCACCCCCGGCTCTCACAGCATCTTCCCTATCTGAATAGCTTCAACTCCCCACTAGTCCTTCACTTGCACTTTACTCATCCACAAATCTTTCATCCTCGCTCAAATTAATGGGGAAATTGTCGCTTTCTCGGTCCGAATCTCTCTCACTTCATGCGGCCATCATTGTAAACAATAGGGAACTTTGCGTATATGTTCAACTGACTACGTCACGCTACTTCCGGTAGGGGCAAGCCTTTTTTTTTATCAGATACCAAAAGTTGCAATCTTTATCGTCGTTGTTCTCTACTAAATCCTTTCAGCAAAAATATGGCAATATCGCGAAATGATCAAGTATGACACATAGAATAGATCTGCTATCCCCGTTTAAATAAAAAAAAATCATTTCAGTAGGCCTTTAATACACCCTGTAGTTTTAAACTTCAACTAATTGATGAAGTACTATTTTTGTTGACTTCATCTGGCGTCAGGCTGTCGCCGGCCGGTATATATAAATATAATATGTGTATATATATTAAATGGTAAATGGGTTATACTTGTATAGTGCTTGTCTACCTTCAAGGTACTCAAAGCGCTTTGACACTATTTCCACATTCACACACACATTCACACACTGATGGCGGGAGCTGCCATGCTAGACCCTAACCATGACCCATCAGGAGCAAGGTCTTGCTCAGGGACACAACGGACGGGACTCAGATGGCGGAAGCTGGGGATCAAACCGGAAACCCTCAAGTTGCTGGCACAGCCGCTCTACCAGCCGAGCCACGTCGTCCCACCCATCCATCTTCTTCCGCTTATCCGTGGTCAGGTCGCGGAAACAGCAGCCTAAGCAGAGAAGCCCAGACTTCCCTCTCCCCAGCCACTTTGTCCAGCTCCTCCCGGGGGATCCCGAGGCGTTCCCAGGCCAGCCAGGAGACTCCCAACGTGTCCTGGGTCTTCCCCGTGGCCTCCTACCGGTAGGATGTGCCCTAAACACCTCCCTAGGGAGGCGTTTGGGTGGCATCCTGACCAGATGCCCGAACCACCTCATCTGGTTCCTCTCCATGTGGCTTTACTTTGAGTTCTTCACAGATGGCAGAGCTTCTCACCCTATCTCTAAGGGAGAGCCCCGCCACCCGGCGGAGGAAACTCATTTCGGTCACTTGTACCCGTGATCTTGTCCTTTCGGTCATAATCCAAAGCTCATGACCATAGGTGAGGATGGGAACGTAGATCGACCGGTAAATTGAGATCTTTGCCTTCTGGCTCAACTCCTTCTTCAACACGTCCGCATTACTGAAGACACCGCACCGTGAACAAGACTCCGAGGTACTTGAACTCCTCCCCTTGGGTCAAGATCTCCTCCCCAACCCGGAGATGGCACTCCACCCTTTTCCGGGCGAGAACCATGGACTCGGACTTGGAGGTGCTGATTCTCATCCCAGTCGCTTCACACTCGGCTGCGAACAGATCCAGTGAGAGCTGAAGATCCTGGCCAGATGAAGCCTTTAAGACCACATTATCTGCAAAAAGCAGAGACCTAATCCTGCAGCCACCAAACCGGATCCTCTCAACACCCTGGCTGCGCCTATATATATATATATATATATATATATATATATATATATATATATATATATATATATATATATATATATATATATATATATATATTATATATCAATGGCCAAATATATATATTTGAAAAGCCCTCGGCCAAATTTTTTTAGCCAAATGTGGCCCTCGAGTCAAAAAGTTTAGAGACCCCTGCACTGGCCTTTCTAGAGCTTTTCAGCTCTTTAGTTCAAACCATTACTGCATTTAAACATGTTCTACAACCTGTCACTATTTACACTTCACGCACCCTCTTTATTAACCAGTAGAATTGTCCTTTGTTGCCTTTCTTCCTCTCCACCATGTTATTGCTTGTATGCACTTTGTGTGTGCGTTTTGACACACTCAACATCATGCGCCTCGGCTCTGTAGTCACCGCCACACAGCGGCATTCAGGTGAAAGAACGGTACCGGTACTTTTCAAAGGTGGTATAGTACCGATTTCAATTGATTAGTACCACGATACTTTATTAGTAGCAGTATACTGTACAACCCTACTACACACACATACAGTACATAGAAGAAAGTGTGTTTTTGTTGTTTGTGTCTTGCAGACGTCCAGCAGCTGATCGGTAATCCAGAAGAAGTTTCCCCTCAGTTAGGGGGGAGCTCCACTTTGAAGCAGGAGACTCCACAACCACCCTGCATTAAAAAGGAAGAGGAGGAACTCTGCATCACTCAGGAGGGAGAGTGTCTTCTAGGACGAGAGGAAGCTGATTACACCAAGTTTCCACTGAGTATTCTCTCTGTGAAGACTGAAGATGATGAAGAGAAACCACAAGTAGACAACCTCTTAGCTCCACTATCAGATAGTGAGGCTGAAGACGAGGTTGAAGAACCTTTGAGCAGCGATAAAGACTGTGAAGGTGATATGAGGACTCACACTGACAACAAACACTCTGAATGCTCTACAAAGAAGAGAGGTAAAACATGTTTGAGCTGCTCAGTTTGTGCTGAAGGTTTTACTAAAAAGAGCAGTTTGACTCAACACATGAGAACACACACAGGTGAAAAACCATTTAGTTGTTCAGTTTGTGGCAAAAGCTTTTTTCGAAATTATGGTTTGACTGAACACATGAGAACACACACAGGAGAAAAAACATTTAAGTGTTCAGTTTGCGGCGTAGGTTTTTCTCGAAATAGCCATTTGACTCAACACATGAGAACACACACAGGTGAAAAAACATTTAATTGTTCAGTTTGTGGCAAAGTATTTTCTCGAAATTTTCTCTTGACTCGACACATGAGAACACACACAGGTGAAAAACCATTTAGTTGTTCAGTTTGTGGCAAAAGCTTTTTTCGAAATTATGGTTTGACTGAACACATGAGAACACACACAGGAGAAAAAACATGTAATTGTTCAGTTTGTGGCAAAAGCTTTTCTCAAAATAGCTCTTTGACTCAACACATGAGAACACACACAGGTGAAAAACCATTTAATTGTTCAGTTTGTGGTAAAAGCTTTTCTCAAAATAGCGATTTGACTCGACACATGAGATTACACACAGGAGAAAAAACAATTAATTGTTCAGTTTGTGGTAAAAGCTTATCTCAAAATAGCGATCTGACTCAACACATGAGAACACACACTGGTGAAAAACCATTTAATTGTTCAGTTTGTGGCAACAGCTTTTCTCAAAATGGCTCTTTGACTCAACACATGAGAACACACACAGAAGAAAACAAATTTTACTGTTCAGTTTGTGGTAAAAGCTTTCCTCATAACAGCTCTTTGTGTCGACACATGAGAACACACGCTGGAGGAAAACCATTTAGTTGTTCAGTGTGCTGTAAAAGGTTCACACATAATGTAGACGCAGTTAAACACATAAGAACACACAAGGGAAAATAACCAATTAGCTGTTTAGTTTGTGGTATGTTGCTCATATGTGGTGACATCCACCCTACCCAGGACCTCCTCACTGCTTCTTTCACAAATATCTGAGGTATTCATACAAACTTGGATTATTTGGAGCATAATCTTATCCACTCATGACCCCATGTCTTCTCTGTATCTGAAACCTTCCTGAACAATAAGATAGATCAGTGGTTCTCAAATGGGTTTACGCGTACCCCTGGGGGTACTTCAAGGTATGCCAAGGGGTACGTGAGATTTTTTTTTAAATGTCTGTCAAAGAACTGTGAAAAGAAATGCAACAATGCAATATTCAGTGTTGACAGCTAGCTTTTTTGTGGACATGTTCCATAAATGTTGATGTTAAAGAATTCTTTTTTTGTGAAAAAAGTTTAGAATTCAAGTTAAAGTTAAAGTACCAATGGGTGTGGTGAAATTTGTCCTCTGCATTTGACCCATCCCCTTGTTCACCCCCTGGGAGGTGAGGGGAGCAGTGGGCAGCAGCGGTGCCGCGCCCTGGAATCATTTATGGTGATTTAACCCCCAATTCCAACCCTTGATGCTGAGTGCCAAGCAGGGAGGTAATGGGTCCCATTTTTGTAGTCTTTGGTATGACTCGGCCGGGGTTTGAACTCACAACCTACCCATCTCAGGGCGGACACTCTAACCACTAGGCCACTGAGTAGGTAAGTTCATGAATCCAGATGGATCTCTATTACAATCCCCAAAGAGGGCACTTTAAATGATGATTACTTCTATGTGTAGAAATCTTTATTTATAATTGAATCACTTGTTTATTTTTTAACAAGTTTAGTTATTTTTATGTTTTTTTCCAAATAGTTCAAGAAAGACCACAACAAATGAGCAATATTTTGCACTGTTATACAATTTAATAAATCAGAAACTGATGACATAGTGCTGTATTTTACTTCTTTATCTCTTTTTTTTAACCAAAAATGCTTTGCTCTGATTAGGGGGTACTTGAATTAAAACAATTTTCACAGGGGGTACATCACTGAAAAAAGGTTGAGAACCACTGAGATAGATGATGCTTCAAGTGCTTGGTTACTCCTTCTTCAGTCCAGGGACCTGGGGCCTCATGTGTCAAGTTTGTGCACGCTCAAAAACCTGCACTACACTCTTTTTCACTGCAAAGTTGAGATGTATCAAAACTGACGTTGACGCATAAGTGATGCTGGGTAACTGTTCCCACAATGGACCACAATGGAAACAAGCCTTTTGGCTTTTTGTGCCATCAATTTGCCTTTTTAAATTATTACATGGATTCAATTCTTTAAGATGTCAATAAACTTCTCAATTAATCAATCCCAAAAAGGGCCAAATTTTACTCCTCAAACTGATTGATGTGCAAATCAGAGACATATGAACAATTAACCCCCAACACCCAAAACCCAACCCCCACCTCCCTCGACATTCGGGCATAACAGGTTCAATCCGGCCCGTGAGATTAGTTTGTTAAGAGTAAAAGTCAGCTGCATTTTTATATGACAGAAACTGCTGTTCTAAATGTGTCCATTGGGTGTCGCAATTTCAATTCTGTTAGGCAAGCAAATAGTTGTTCCCGGGCGAGTAAGTATACCAAGCAAGAGGTACACAGTCTTTATTAAAGGAAATATATATATATATATATATATATATATATATATATATATATATATATATATATATATATATATATATATATATATATATATATATATATATATATATATATGTATATATATATGTATATGTATATATATATATATATATATATATATATATGTATGTGTATATATATATGTATATGTATGTGTATATATACATGTATATGTATGTGTATATATTTATGTATATGTATGTGTATATATTTATATATATTTATGTATATATATATATATATATATATATGTACATACATATATATATATATATATATATATATATATATATATATATATATATATATATATATATATATATATATATATATTATATTATTGAATATTATATTATTGAATATATAATATTATATTATATAACTATATATTATATACAATATAATGTGTATGTAACCAACAGGAAATGGGTGTCGGACTATGTGTTTTACTGTAAATGTTGGAGGTGTGTTGAGAGGAGCGGTGCTGTCAGACAAGGGCTAGACAGGCAGGGTTGTCCGGGGGCGGAAGAGTGGTCGTGAGGCAGAAGCGAATCGTCGTAGTCCGGGGGCAAGCGAGGAGTGGAGAACCAGGAAGCACGAGGAAGACAGGGAAGATCCAGGAGCACAAGACACACAGCTTGACTCAGGGACGCACACAAGGAACTGCGAGGCGAGGAAGGACAGGACAATTACGCAGGGAAAACACAGAGTTCAGGCTTTGAAAAAGGCAACTAGGGAGCTTGAGACGAGCTTACGGTACGATGTACAGGTCGCTACGTTCTGGCACTGGATCTCTGGTAGCGGTGGTTTAAGTAGGCGTCCCTCTCATCAGTGCAGTGGAAAGCAGCTGGCCGCAGCAGCCGGGCTTACACGCGCGCGAGCGCTCTTGGAGGTGTGTCAGCGCAGCTCACAGATGATTGTGCACTGGTGTGTGTCCGGGCCGTGACATCCCCTCCTCGGACAATTTTTTACACGGGTAAGGTGCCGTGTATTTCTTGAATCTCTGGCTCTTAGCTTTGTATGGACTCATTGATCGTTTAGAAACTGAGTTCGGAGATGAAGTGACGCCAGAAAGACGCACCCCACACAGGAAGTGATGTCAGAAAGAACGCACCACAGCCAGCTTCATAATAAAGCGGTATCGTAACTCGGAGCTAACCACTGGAAATATGGAGGCGAGTCATCCAGACATGCCCGTGTTTCTCCTTCTTCTACATGTACAGACACTTGTGGAAATCACACATGAATACCTTAAGAGAAAGCGATTGCAGTTATTTGGGATACAACACTTCTCGGACGAGAAGATAACTTTCCAATGTGTGATTCACTACAATAGGGCCCCAAAGCACACTGGATTCCAGTTAATTGAAATACCACAACACTGGATATTGTTAAGATAAGTTACATTTAAGAACTTGCACACAAAGCAACACTGAAGTTAAAACTGTGACGTGTGCATATTCCACGCGTGCGTATTAGGTCTCGTTACGCCGGCTGACGGAGGCGGGGAGGGTCTTAAACGGTGGCATTGTGTGTGTGTGTGTGCAAGGATAAGGTTAGGTGGGATTTACCCTTGATAACCTACTTGGTGTAAACGGGTCCTAAAAATAATATTTTGCGTTACCATAAATGAATGATGATTAATCACAGTGTTCGTTTAGACCGGCGCAGGAAGGCATTGCACAGGCAGCGATGACGTCACTGCTCGCTGTACATATCCTACGAAGTCAGACCTACACTGTTTCTATGTCTATTTCTCAGATAATGCAATTGTTGATGACTGAAGTGCTGATATCAACCAAACCTAACCCCCCCTCCACATCCCACCCCCCGGAGATTAAATAATGTAAATAATTGAATAATAATTGAATCAGTCGAGTCAGTCACCGAGCAAGCTCACTTGTTAGCCACGGCTACAGCACCGGCAACAACACACTCTTGTTGTTGTTATGCTCCGCTCGCGGCGGTTTGATGAGGTCATCAAGCGTCGCCAGTAAACCTCTCATGCTGCAGTCGTCAACTCCTGTGTTGTGTGTGGGAGAGGGTAGGGGCTGCTGACTGGGAGACGCAACTGCTCTGTACTTCTCCCTACGTCCGTGTACCGCTCCGTACAGCGGAGTTTTAAAAAGTCATACATTTTACTTTTTGAAACCGATACCGATAATTTCCGATATTACATTTTAAAGAATTTATCGGCCGATAATACATCTCTACTTGAAACTGGTTTTGATAAAAAGGAAAAATCCCACATTTCAGGTCAATGAGTGATTTGGTGGGAGTGTAGCTGTTGCTGAGAGAGTTTGCATGCTTTAAATATGTGTCATAAATAAATAAATATTAATAAACAAGTTAATTATGCAGAGTCATTGGCGTTGTTAGGCCTATTTTAGGGGGGCTCAAGCCCCCCTAAAATGTTCGTAAGCCCCCCTAAATAATTTGGTGTTAAAAAAATAAAAAATCACATTTTTTTTTCTCGATTTTTTTTGCAAATACATGCCGACATATTCATTATAAAGTGGCCCGAATATGAGTTTAAATAAATAATCATATAACCTGTCATTATTCACTCAGTTTCCCCTCACTTCATAGCGTAAGGTGGAGAGCCTCTTTAGTGCGTCGGTATCCAATCCATTCCACTTGTTCATATAGAAAATGCCCACATCACTCAAAATCCAGTCCGCATTTTCTCTGTGACCTTGCTTGCGGTCCTTGGACTTGTTCATATAGAAAATGCCCACATCACTCAAATCCAGTCCACATTTTCTCTGCGACCTTGCTTGCGGTCCTGCAGGTGTACGAAGCACATTAGCACACAGCACTGCAGAACAAGAACCTTGTGTCTGCAATTGTAAATAATTTAGTTTTTAAGTTTTGTGTGTATTATACATTAGCCTATTGTCAAAATAATGAAAAAAAACATCATTAAATATATTTGTTTTATTGTATTGTTACATTAAAGGCCTACTGAAACCCACTACTACCGACCACGCAGTCTGATAGTTTATATATCAATGATGAAATCTTAACATTATAACACATGCCAATACGGCCGGGTTAACTTATAAAGTGACATTTTAAATTTGCCGCTAAACTTCCGGTTCGAAACGCCTCTGAGGATGACGTATGCGTGTGACGTAGCCCGGCGAACACGGGTATGCCTTCCACATTGAAGCCGATATGAAAAAGCTCTGTTTTCATTTCATAATTCCACAGTATTCTGGACATCTGTGTTCGTGAATCTGTTTCAATCATGTTCATTGCATTATGGAGAAGGAAGCCAAGCAAGCAAAGAAGAAAGTTGTCGGTGCGAAATGGACGTATTTTTCGAACGTAGTCAGCCACAACAGTACACAGCCGGCGCTTCTTTGTTTACATTCCCGAAAGATGCAGTCAAGATGGAAGAACTCGGATAACAGAGACTCTAACCAGGAGGACTTTTGATTTGGATACACAGACGCCTGTAGGGAACTGGGACAACACAGACTCTTACCAGGATTACTTTGATTTGGATGACAAAGACGCAGACGTGCTACTGTGAGTATGCAGCTTTGGCTTTTTTTTGCGTATGTACGTAACTTTTTTAAAATATATAAGCTTTATGAACCTTGAGTTAGGTGAACGGTCTTTTGGGCTGAGTGATTGTGTGTGTTGATCATGTGTTTGAATTGTATTGGCGTGTTCTATGGAGCTAGGAGCTAGCAGAGGAGCTAGCATAACACATACCGTACCTACGTGCGCGTCACGTACGTAACTTTTTAAAAATATATAAACTTTATGAACCTTGGGTTAGGTGAACGGTCTTTTGGGCTGAGTGATTGTGTGTGTTGATCGGGTGTTTGAATTGTATTGGCGTGTTCTATGGAGCTAGGAGCTAGCAGAGGAGCTAGGAGGTAGCATAACAAACACGCAGGTGTTATTATGCAGGATTAATTTGTGGCATATTAAATATAAGCCTGGTTGTGTTGTGGCTAATAGAGTATATATATGTCTTGTGTTTATTTACTGTTGTAGTCATTCCCAGCTGAATATCAGGTACCGTGAGTATGCAGCCTTGGCTGCTAAACATTCGATAACTTGACCGTATGTGCGCGTCACGTACGTAACTTTTTAAAAATATATAAGCTTTATGAACCTTGGGTTAGGTAAACGGTCTTTTGGGCTGAGTGATTGTGTGTGTTGATCAGGTGTTTGTATTGTATTGGCGTGTTCTATGGAGCTAGGAGCTAGCAGAGGAGCTAGGAGCTAGCATAACAAACACGCAGGTGTTTTTATGCAGGATTAATTTGTGGCATATTAAATATAAGCCTGGTTGTGTTGTGGCTAATAGAGTATATATATGTCTTGTGTTTATTTACTGTTGTAGTCATTCCCAGCTGAATATCAGGTCACCCCCGGCTCTCACAGCATCTTCCCTATCTGAATAGCTTCAACTCCCCACTAGTCCTTCACTTGCACTTTACTCATCCACAAATCTTTCATCCTCGCTCAAATTAATGGGGAAATTGTCGCTTTCTCGGTCCGAATCTCTCTCACTTCATGCGGCCATCATTGTAAACAATAGGGAACTTTGCGTATATGTTCAACTGACTACGTCACGCTACTTCCGGTAGGGGCAAGCCTTTTTTTTATCAGATACCAAAAGTTGCAATCTTTATCGTCGTTGTTCTATACTAAATCCTTTCAGCAAAAATATGGCAATATCGCGAAATGATCAAGTATGACACATAGAATAGATCTGCTATCCCCGTTTAAATAAAAAAAATTCATTTCAGTAGGCCTTTAATAGCTGTTGTATTATTATAGGATGGCTTGTTAAACATTTCATAGGATTTTCAGAGGGTGTAAAAACCAAGACATTTAATATAAAATGTAAAATGAATAAATACATAAAAAGAAAAAGAAAAAAAATGGTTAAAAGCCATCGTCCCGGGGAGCATTTAATTTCGTCCCGTGCACCACGGGACTACGTTAATCTCAAGCCCTGGAAGTTACATTTTATTGTTTGCATTATTTGTTTCAGCATTGCACTTTGAAGATGGTCCCTCAGCTCTTTGACAGCTTTGGCTCTTTTTCAGATCAGCAGACGGACTCTAAGTCTTTCTTATTTACAGTATATATAAACGTTTCTCATTTCTATTCAGACTTCCATATATATTTAATTTCCTTAACGGCTTGCCATAATATATATATATATATATATATATATATATATATATATATATATATATATATATATATTATATACAAGCCAAATTATCCCGATCAAATATTACTTTAATTCAAGTAATTATGTAATATTTCCAGGGCTTGAATTTACAACCATTTTAGTCACATATGTGCCCAAAATGTAATCTGTGCAACTTCAAAATATTTGGGAACAAACAATTATTGTATTATGAGCGAAAGTGGTGGCATTAGCCTCTAAGTTGTGAATGAATAACATAGAGGCTAATGCCATGACTTTCATTGTGTTTCAGAGTATCTTGAAGGATCATGCAAGTCATTGTTTCTTGTTGATGATGAAAACAAAATGTCACTGTGCAAACCCATGTTTGTTGTTGTACTGAACACACATTGAAAATAAACCCACTGAAATAATAATAATAACAATGAATAATTTCTAAGTCTTTGTTAGCCGTTTGTGAAGTTTTGTGCTCGTGCGCTACGTTCGTTCGCATCCTGTGCATCTCCTGGGGGCTAAGCCCCCCCTGTCCTTAAAAGCTAGTGACGCCCCTGTGCAGAGTTATAAAATATTATTAGAAAATGTGTGATTGTAAAATCTCCTGAGCAAAATGTAAATGGATTGTGTTAATTGTGTTGCAAAGCGGAAGGATTGTTGTGATGTTGCGACCCCACGGACTGTAAACAAGGCAGAACATGCAAGAGGGGAGGGTGCTTGAGCACGTTGTCTTCAGCTCCTCCAAACATTGAAGTGTATTCCATGATTTGTGCAACACTTCAAGCAAGTGATTATTAGAACCTCTTTTTGTTAAAAGCAGCCAACGAGGTATTGTATATTTGTCATTTAAAGGCCTACTGAAAGCCACTACTACCGACCACGCAGTCTGATAGTTTATATATCAATGATGAAATCTTAACATTGCAACACATGCCAATACGGCCGGGTTAACTTATAAAGTGACATTTTAAATATCCGGCTGAAACGTCCGTGATCCACAATAGAAAAAGGAGAGTGTGGAATCCAATGAGCCAGCTTGTACCTAAGTTACGGTCAGAGCGAAAAAAGATACGTCCATCACTGCCTCTCAAGTCCTTCACTGTAACGTTCCTCATCTACGAATCTTTCATCCTCGCTCAAATTAATGGGGTAATCATCACTTTCTCGGTCCGAATCTCTCTCGCTCCATTGTAAACAACGGGGAATTGTGAGGAATACTAGCTCCTGTGACGTCACGCTACTTCCGGTACAGGCAAGGCTTTTTCTTATCAGCGAGCAAAAGTTGCGAACTTTATCGTCGATTTTCTCTACTAAATCCTTTCAGCAAAAATATGGCAATATCGCGAAATGATCAAGTATGACACATAGAATGGATCTGCTATTCCCGTTTAAATTTAAAAAAATCATTTCAGTAGGCCTTTAATTTCTTTCTGAGTGTTTATTGATGTGAAATCAAAGTCTGATGTACTGTATTGTTCTGTATTTTGTAAGTTCTCACGGCGTGTTGGCGTGGATGGTGTGTACAGCAAGAAGGAGTCAATAAACGCCCGTTTTACAAAAAAGGAACTTTCCTGTGTTGCCGTGTATCGAAAGGAGCTCCACTAACTGTCTGGTGTTTTACAGGATTCATGGAAGTTTATTGTCATAGCAGCACACGATACACATGAGATGGCACACAATTTAGTAGCACGTGAACGATAGGATTGGTCCTGGTGGAGATCTACACTCTTAGTGCTTTTCTTCTTTATTCAGAGTAATCATTTGACTTTTTTAAAGATTTTTAACTAAAACAACTAAGTAAGTTGAAAATATTTCTGTTTCTTGTAGTATTTAAAATGTAGGATTTGTTTTCGATGTCTGCCCTTTTTCTGGTTTGAACAACAGCCATGGAAAAAGTCTGTGCACGTGCTTGTATATATATATTTTTTATTTTCAAACAGAAGTTGTCCATTGTTTGATGTTAGATACTTTTGCTAAAATTGTTTTAAAACAAGAATAAAATGCCTTTGTTTTGAAAAACAACTGCTGTGGAGTAGGAAACGGAAGTTGCTGGTTTTAGCGCATGCGCAAATGTACGTGAAGCCAAGCAAAAAGACGAAGACCGCATGCTATGGTTGTTCGGAGATTCTTCGAATTCACGATCTTAAAGTCATATGATTCACAGCAAATATAGCAACAAATATCTCAATTGGTATTTTCCAAAGCCACGAAACGTGCATTGAGTTTGGAGCGATATCTGAAGTGAAGATTGAAGACGTGATAGAAGATGGACGACTACTGCTATGCTAAGATGGCGACGTCCGCTAAAAGAGAACATGAAAGAGAATCAGCGCCACCAACTTCCAGCAAATCACCAACGGAGATAAAGACGAAAGATGAAGGTGAGTGACTTGAAGTTTTGTCATTTGAAAGCTATTTCAAGCCTTTAAAATCGAAATTAGCTGACCTTGTTGAAGAATGTAAAGAAAGAGCCGCCATGATTGTTAGCTTGAAGAAGGCAGTGGAGTTCACATCAGAGGAGATGAAAGAATGCAAAAGTCAAATGAAGAAAGTGGAAGAGCAAAACAAGCGCTTGTGTAAAGAAAATAATGATGTGAAAGAAGAGATGTTGGGGAAGAGTAAGAGATGTGAAGAGAAGACTGGACCACATGTCTACATCAACGTGCAGAGGATTGTAGGTCATAAAGAACAAGAAAATAACAAATGTATGCTTTGTTCAAACACTAATGGTCAAATAAGATAGCTGGTAGTGTTTTTGTCATATTTTTGGTTTGAAAAATGTAACTGACAGCAAGTTACAAACATCTGAGCCTCTTTAAATATTTGTATTTATTTCTAGTTCTTATTTTCTTGTTTTTCTAAAAAAAAGTTGTATTGAATTCCTTTGGTGGTGGTATGGTATGATATGTTTTAATAACAGATAGTTTATGTTAAAATAGTGCCTGAAATTAAACAAAGCCCCGAATTCGAAAAGACAACTTTCTCTAAGGGTGTGACACGAATATTCAAGAAACGGAATTCAGAAAAATTTAAACAGAAAACTTGAATTAAATTAGTTTTTCATATTGCTATAGTCATTTTAATTTATTGTTACTATGATTTTTATTTTATGTGCTATTTATTTGTTATATATGATAAATGGGTTATACTTGTATAGTGATTTTCTACCTTCAAGGTACTCAAAGCGCTTTGACACTATTTCCACATTCACACACACATTCACACACTGATGGCTGGAACTGCCATGCAAGGCGCTAACCAGCAGCCATCAGGAGCAAGGGTGAAGTGTCTTGCCCAAGGACACAACAGGCGTGACTAGGATGGTAGAAGGTGGGGATTGAACCCCAGTAACCAGCAACCCTCCGATTGCTGGCACGGCCACTCTACCAACTTCGCCTAATGTATATCTGGTTGTTCTTTTAGATTATATTTAAAATTGAGTTTTGGTGATGCTGTTTTTACGTTATCAAATTAATAAATAATTTAGTTATCGTGATTACAAAATCCCTCAAAATAATCGTTATTATTATGTTTTGCCATAATTGTCCAGCCCTAGACGAGGTATTGGAAAGGACTTCATGATAAACTATGTATCACGGTACTTGAGTCACGATACAATAGTCTATTGCAGGGGTCACCAACCTTTTTGAAACCAAGGGCTACTTCTTGGGTACTGATTAATGCGAAGGGCTACCAGTTAGATACACACTTAAATAAATTGCCAGTAGTAGCCAATTTGCTCAATTTACCTTTAACTCTGTTATTAATAATTAATGATATTTATCTTTGTGGAAACACTGATCATCTTAATGATTTCTCACAATAAATATATATAGAAACAGATAAATATCAATATGCAACACTTTATTTTTATATTTTCTCTAAGTGCACATTTTTCAAAATGAACATTTTCAAATGATCACTTCTAAGACAGTCTTGTGAAATCACAATATCCCATTTTAACTAGCTAGCCACTAACATTTTTTAACAAATCATGAATTACTTTGCACCATGTTTGTACAAATAATAACTCATGTAAAATACAAAGTAAACTCTCAAATTTTTAAATCATGTCACACTTTGAACTGGACACCAAATCTGTTATCTGTTTCTTTGTCAGTTAGTGGGAAGCCTAGCATTGCATGCTGTTAACTAGTGTGTTGTACTCTGGTGTGTAACTTGACACTGCAACTCTGAGTGAGTCTTGCACATGTGCATCAGTGAGGCGTGTTCTGTGTTTGTTCTTGATGAAGTTCATGTCAGAAAAGGCTGATTCACAAAGATATGATTTTCCTAATTGTTTGCGGAACCTTCTTAATCTTTTGGACATATTTTCACAGCAATCTGGCCTTAAGCTTAATTATGATAAATGTAAAATGTTAAGGATCGAAAATCTAAAGGGAACGTCCTTTCGAATGGAATGCAAAGTGCCTGTTTTGTGGACAGATGGACGAGTTAACATACTTGGTGTTGTTGTCCCAGAAAATCTGGAAGATCTAGGCTCAGTAAATTATGATAATCGACTAAGAAAGCTGGACAAAATTATGCAATTATGGAAAGGGAAATTCTCTAACCTTGTATGGTAAAATGTCTATTGCCAACTCGTTAATTATTCCTGAATTTATTTATTAGTTTTTGTCATTACCAGCTCCATCACAAAACTTTTTTAAGATTTATGAGCGGAGGGTCTTCGATTTTGTCTGGAACGGCAAACCAGAAAAGATTAAAAGAAAGGTTTTGTACAAAGAGTATGAATATGGGGGCCTGAAACTTCTCAACCTTGAAGCTATGTGTCTGTCTTTAAAAGCATCAATTGTTCCAAAGATGTATTTAAACATTGAGTGGTACACAAATGTCCTGTTGGACAAAAAACATGTACTGTATCAAAAGAAATTGTATCCTTTTTTACAAGTGATCCCCTCCCAGAGAGTCTGCTGGGAAACATGGCGGGGTTCATAAAGGAAACAATCCACTCATAATGGTGTTTTGAATTTTATGTGCCAGAAAAAAGAGACGATATTTTGCAGCAGTTAATATGGATGAACTCTAATATTGTAATAGATGGAAAGCCTTTCTTTTTGAAAAAATATGTTTGAAAGAGGAATCATTTTTGTCAATGATATTATCAATGAGAATGGTAAAATTATGAAGTATGATGAATTTAGAGCTATGTATGGTGATGCTTGCTCAAACTTTTCATTTTATCAACTAACTGGAGTAATTGGGAAAAGATGGAAACAAATAATTAATTATGGAACTACTAAATTATTAGTTTGTAAACCTCTAATAAGAAATTCTAGTTGGCAATAAGGAACTAAAATAAATAGAAAAATATATAATTTTTATTTAATAAAGAAATCTTTGAAGGCTGCCTCATACAACACAAATGGAAAATGGGAGGACTTTTTTGACTGCCCGTTGCCATGGGATGCCATATTCAAACTAATCTATAAAACCACTATCGATGTGCAAAATCGTTATTTTCAAATTGAAATTATTTATAACTTCTTACCCACAGGGAAAATGTTAAAATTATGGAATATGACAGAGTCAGATGATTGCCGATTTTGTTGTCAGGAGCCTGAATCCACCCTGCATTTGTTTTGGTATTGTCATATTGTGTCTTTGTTTTGGGTGGAAGTTGAAAAAATGTGTTTAAGGATTGGTTTGTTTATGAAGCTTAATGTGGTTTCTGTTATTTTAGGAGAGTTCATTGACAATCATGATTTAGTCAATTTAATTATAGTACTCGGTAAAATGTTTATTTCTAAGGCCAAAAACAGATATTCACTTAGTATTACTTTCTTTAAAACATTTATTCAGTATTTTCTAATTTTAGTAAGTTACATGGTTGAAAACGATAATGATGCCAAAAAACATTAAACAAAAGATGAGAAGTCCTCAAAGGCTTATTTTGAAAGTATAATGTTTATAGATTATATGATATCTGTTGTTGTATTCCCTAATTTGAGTGACCTGGACATAATCTGGACTGTACATAAATGCTTACTTTGAAAATGTAATTTTGTTTATAAATTATATGCAATCTGTTGTGTTCCCTAATTTTTTTCTGTGTACATGAATGAAGGTGTGTGTTGCTGAGTCCGACTTGGACATTATCTGGACTGGGCCTGGTTTAAAAAACCCTTTAAACAAATCTAATTTCATTGACAACCTGGTCTGTTGAAGATAAAGCCCTTTTTAAAAAAATAAAATAAGATAAATAAATAAAAAACATTTTCTTGGATAAAAAAGAAAGTAAAACTATATAAAAATAATTACATAAAAAATAGTAATTAATGGAAATGTTAGTGGACCAGCAGCCTATACAATCATGTGTGCTTCAGGGACTGTGTCCCTTGCAGATGTGTTGTCTATGTTGTGGGAACCAGAATTTTGGTAGCAGAAAGAAATAACCCCTTTTGTGTGAGTGGGTGTGGATGAGTGTGCATGGGGGAGGTTGTTTGGGTTGATGCACTGATTGAAAGTGTATCTTGTGTTTTTTCTATGTAGATTTAATTTAAAAAAAAAAAAAAATTTTTTTTTTTTTTTTTAGAACAGGCCCGCGGGCGACTTATCTGGTCCTTACGGGCGACCTGGTGCCCGCGGGCACCGCGTTGGTGACCCCTGATCTAGTTAATAGTGTGAGAGTCCAGTCCATAGTGGATCTAGTTAATAGTGTGAGAGTCCAGTCCATAGTGGATCTAGTTAATAGTGTGAGAATCCAGTCCATAGTGGATCTAGTTAATAGTGTGAGAATCCAGTCCATAGTGGATCTAGTTAATAGTGTGAGAATCCAGTCCATAGTGGATCTAGTTAATAGTGTGAGAGTCCAGTCCATAGTGGATCTAGTTAATAGTGTGAGAATCCAGTCCATAGTGGATCTTGTTAATAGTGTGAGAGTCCAGTCCATAGTGGATCTAGTTAATAGTGTGAGAGTCCAGTCCATAGTGGATCTAGTTAATAGTGTGAGAGTCCAGTCCATAGTGGGGCCAGCAGGAGATCATCTTGAATGGAGACAAGTCAGCAGCGCAGAGACGTCCCCAACTGATGCACAGATGAGTGATCCACCCCGGGTCCTTGGAACAGCTAGTGCCTCATCTGGGGTCACCTAATAACCTCTCCTTGCAGGAGAGGGGGGCAGAGCAGAAAAGAGAGGGCAGATCAACTGGTCTAAAAGGGGGGTCTATTTAAAAGCGAGCGTTTACAAATGAGTTTTAAGATGGGACTTAAATGTTTCTACTGAGGTAGCATCTCTAACTGTTACCGGGAGGGGATTCCAGAGTACTGGAGCGCAAATAGAAACTGCTCTATAGCCCGCAGACTGTTTTTTGGGCTTTGGGAATCACTAATAAGCCGGAGTTCTTACAACGCAGATTTCTTGCCAGGACTTATGGTACAATACAATCAGCAAGATAGGATGGAGCTAGACCGTGTAGTATTTTATACGTAAGTAGTAAAACCTTAAAGTCACATCTAAAGTGCACAGGAAGCCAGTGCAGGTGAGCCAGTATAGTTTTTATGTATATATATATATATATATATATATATATATATATGTATATATATATATATATATATATATATATATATATATATATATATATATATATATATATATATATATATATATATATATATATATATATATGTATATATATATATATATATATATATATATATATATATATATATATATATATATATATATACATATATATATATGTATATGTGTATATATATATATATATATATGTATATATATATATATATATATATATATATATATATATATATATATATATATATATATATATATATATATATATATATATATATATATATATATATACATACAGCATATACAGCATAGGTGTAATATGATCAAACTTTCTTGTTCTTGTCAAAAGTCTAGCATCCACATTTTGTACCAACTGTAATCTTTCAATGTTAGACATAGGGAGACCCGAAAATAACACATAGTAATGGAGACGAGACGTAACGAACGCATGAATAATGATCTCAGCGTCGCTGGTGGACAAAATGGAACACATTTAGCGATATTACGGAGATGAAGGAAGGCTGTTTTAGTAACTTGTATGATATATTGTAGCGTCCCGGAAGAGTTAGTGCTGCAAGGGGTTCTGGGTAATTGTTCTGTTGTATTTATGTTGTGTTACAGGGCGGATGTTTTCCCGAAATGTGTTTGTCATTCTTGTTTGGTGTGGGTTCACAGTGTGGCGCATATTTGTAACAGTGTTAAAGTTGTTTATACGGGCACCCTCAGTGTGACCTGTATGGCTGTTGATCAAGTATACCTTGCGTTCACTTGTGTGTGAAAAGCCGTAGATATTATGTGAGGGCCGGCACGTAAAGGCAGTGCCTTTAAGGTTTATTGGCGCTCTGTACTTCTCCCTACGTCCGTGTACACAGCGGCGTTTTAAAAAGTCATAAATATTACTTTTTGAAACCGATACCGATAATTTTGAAACCGATCATTTCCGATATTACATTTTAAAGCATTTATCGCACATTCCTTGTGCAAATATTTTCTAGAGGATTTTCGAGATAAAGGGAATGTGGGACACCGGCCGGTAGTTTACCATGAGGTCAGGATCGAGGTTAGGTCTTTTGAGCAGAGGATGAATAACCGCTTTTTTGAATGCTAAGGGAACAGTGCCAGAGGAAAGTGATAAGTTTATAATATTTAGCACTGATGGCCCTAATATTACAAACAGCTCCTTAATAAGTTTCTCAGGAAGTGGGTCAAGTAAACATGTTGTTTGTTTTATCCCATTTACACGCCGCAGTAGTTCCTCTAATGCTATTTCATCAAAAAGAGAGAAACTATTTTCGCGTGCAAAATCCGTCGTAAATACATTTGTATCTGTGTTAATAGAACCCAGTTGCAGCTGGGACGTGTTGTCTTTAATCTGCTTTCTAATGAGTTAGATATTCTTATAAACGAAATTCATAAAGTCGTATGCCGAGTGGGTGGAGCTACTGTCAGGAGTCCTTTGTTGGGTTAGCGATGCTACTGTACTGAACAAATATTTAGTATCATTTTTATTGAGGCGGATGAGATTGGAGCAGTAATTAGCTATAGCTAAGGTAAGCATGCCTTTATAAGTTAGTAAACTATCACTCCATGCTTAATGGAAAACCTCAAGTTTAGTCGCACGCCATTTGCGTTCCAGCTTTCTACATGATAGTTTAAGACCTCTAGTTTCTTCTGTAAACCAGGGGGTATGTCTTTTACGGGCCTTTTTTAGCTTTAGCGGTGCTATACTATCAATGGTGTCGCGCAGGGTATCGTTAAAGTTGTTAGTGAGGTTATCGATAGAGCCCACATAATTTGGAAATGGCACCATTACCGAAGGCGGTAGGCAAGCAAGAGTCATAGTTGTGACAGCATTAATTTTGCACCTGCTAAAGCAATGGTTCTTTGTAGCTTGTTGACAATGAGTCAGAACTTTGAATTTTATAAGGTAATGATCGGACATTTCTTTAGTGTACAGGAGTATCATAATTTGGGAGGTGGTGACACTCCGGACAAGGACTCCATCTAACGTATTACCGTTGTGATGCGTGGATTGATATATTATTTGTGTAAGACCACAGCTATCAATTATAGTGTGGAGCGCCACACACGGAGGGTCTGATGGAGTATTCAAATGGATATTAAAATCCCCCATTATAATTATATTATCTGCGTGCGTCACTAGATCAGCGACAAACTCTGAAATTTCACTGATAAAGTATGAATAGGGCCCAGGGGGGCGGTAGATAACAGCTGGGTAGAGAGGTAGCGGCGTGACAGACCCCATAGTAAGCACCTAAAATTATTTATAAAATTATTACTTAGGTTAGGGGTAAGGTTAAAGGCCTACTGAAACCCACTACTACCGACCACGCAGTCTGATAGTTTATATATCAATGATGAAATCTTAACATTATAACACATGCCAATACGGCCGAGTTAACTTATAAAGTGACATTTTAAATTTGCCGCTAAACTTCCGGTTCGAAACGCCTCTGAGGATGACGTATGCGCGTGACGTAGACCGGCGAACACGGGTATGCCTTCCACATTGAAGCCAATACGAAAAAGCTCTGTTTTCATTTCATAATTCCACAGTATTCTGGACATCTGTGTTCGTGAATCTGTTTCAATCATGTTCATTGCATTATGGAGAAGGAAGCCGAGCAAGCAAAGAAGAAAGTTGTCAGTGCGAAATGGACGTATTTTTCGAACGTAGTCAGCCACAACAGTACACAACCGGCGCTTCTTTGTTTACATTCCCGAAATTTGCAGTCAAGATGGAAGAACTCGGATAACAGAGACTCTAACCAGGAGGACTTTTGACTTGGATACACAGACGCCTGTAGAGAACTGGGACAACACAGACTCTTACCAGGATTACTTTGATTTGGATGACAAAGACGCAGACGTGCTACTGTGAGTATGCAGCTTTGGCTTTTTTTTGCGTATGTACGTAACTTTTTTAAAATATATAAGCTTTATGAACCTTGGGTTAGGTGAACGGTCTTTTGGGCTGAGTGATTGTGTGTGTTGATCAGGTGTTTGAATTGTATTGGCGTGTTCTATGGAGCTAGGAGCTAGCAGAGGAGCTAGGAGCTAGCATAACACGTACCGTACCGTACGTGCGCGTCACGTACGTAACTTTTTAAAAATATATAAGCTTTATGAACCTTGGGTTAGATGAACGGTCTTTTGGGCTGAGTGATTGTGTGTGTTGATCAGGTGTTTGAATTGTATTGGCGTGTTCTATGGAGCTAGGAGCTAGCAGAGGAGCTAGGAGCTAGCATAACAAACACGCAGGTGTTTTTATGCAGGATTAATTTGTGGCATATTAAATATAAGCCTGGTTGTGTTGTGGCTAATAGAGTATATATATGTCTTGTGTTTATTTACTGTTGTAGTCATTCCCAGCTGAATATCAGGTCACCCCCGGCTCTCACAGCATCTTCCCTATCTGAATAGCTTCAACTCCCCACTAGTCCTTCACTTGCACTTTACTCATCCACAAATCTTTCATCCTCGCTCAAATTAATGGGGAAATTGTCGCTTTCTCGGTCCGAATCTCTCTCACTTCATGCGGCCATCATTGTAAACAATAGGGAACTTTGCGTATATGTTCAACTGACTACGTCACGCTACTTCCGGTAGGTGCAAGCCTTTTTTTTTATCAGATACCAAAAGTTGCAATCTTTATCGTCGTTGTTCTATACTAAATCCTTTCAGCAAAAATATGGCAATATCGCGAAATGATCAAGTATGACACATAGAATAGATCTGCTATCCCCGTTTAAATAAAAAAAAATCATTTCAGTAGGCCTTTAAGGTTTTCATTGTATATTAGTGCGACCCCTCCACCCCTTTTAAGGGGACGGGCAATATAAGCATTTGTATAATTAGGGGGAGATGCCTCGTTAAGAAGGAACAATTCATATAACCGGGTTATAAGGCGCACTGTCGACTTTTGAGGGAAAAAAAGGTTTTTAAGTGCGCCTTACAGTCCGGAAAGTACGGTAATAACGTTTTGGGAAACAATGATCTGATGTTTAAAAAGCCCATATTATAGGTAGTGGGCTGTTTTGAGGATTTTTTGTTAATGTTATCCATAGTAGTGATATTAAAATGTTATGTTTGTTTTGTGTAGTGCGCCTTAAATAATTTAAATAATATATTATTGATATGATGGGGATTTTCACATTGTTTGCTTGGTGCTGCGATAGATTGAACGCGTCATTATTTGCCACCTCAGTAGAATGCATGTTCACATCTGGTACAGTCACTGCAGAAAAAACATTGCGAGTTGTGTGTAAATCCACAAGAAATTATATATGTGCAGGAATTTTCCAGCCTGGCGCTTGTTAGTTCTAGCTTGACTGACTCCTAGGGATGATGTTTGATAAGAAATTATCGAGTTCGAGCCTATTATCAAATACTCTTATCGAACCGATTCCTTATCGATTCTCTTATCGAGTCCAGATAGGTTGATGTATATGGAAAAAAAACACACAATATTTGGTTTAACAAAAGCTCACTTTTACTATATAAGAAAACAACTAAATCTAATAAATAAATAAATATTGACTGTTACCCCCCTAAAAAAATAAAAAATAAATATTGACTGTTGTTACCCAAAGTATATTAAGTGGGATTTTTCAGAAAAAAAAATATATACAGTAACAGAAAAACAACCTGTCTCTGTGATCACTATAGGTGTATAAATAATACTATAGTGTTAAATAAAATCAGTCCCTTGGGCTCAAAACTGAAAATAATACAGCTCTCCAAAAAGTGCACTTCTGCTGCTATTTGACATAACTGTTTGTTATGATGCTTTGACATTTTTGCACTTTATTTCTTTATTGAAAGAAAATTCTATGAAGAGAAAAGTTGTTTGCAAATGTGGTTACAATGCTAAAAAATGAAAAGTTAAAGCTAAAAAAAGAAATGGCGAAGTTGGTAGAGTGGCTGTGCCAGCAATTGGAGTGTTGCTGGTTACTGGGGTTCAATTCCCACCTTCTACCTTCCTAGTCACGTCCGTTGTGTCCTTGGGCAAGACACTTCACCCTTTGCCTCTGATGGCTGCTGGTAGCGCCTTGCATGGCAGCTCCCGCCATCAGTGTGTGAATGGGTAAATGTGGAAATAGTGTCAAAGCGCTTTGAGTACCTTGAAGGTAGAAAAGCGCTATACAAGTACAACCCATTTATCATTATTTATTTATGAGTTAACATTATTTCTTTATAGGTGGAAATATGTGATGTTATGAGCCAGGGAATATAACAACTACACTACCCAGCATGCAACAGGAGTGACGAGCATGCGCGATAGTGAGGTTATGAGCACCCTGTGAAAGTAAACGTCAAGAACTCAGCCAACACGCCTCGTCTGCATTATTTATAATTAGACAGACAACACATATACAGTGTGATTTTGTTTTGTTTACAAGGAAAGAAAAACAAAAGTTAAAAAAGGGAGATATATGTTGTATATATATGTATGTGCTGCGGTTGTTTTAAGAACGTTGCGACAGCTGCCGTAAAGGAGGTGCGTTGCTAGCCTGGTTGCTATGTTTCCGGTTGGTCGTAAAAGTGTTGGTCATGTGTTTGTACCCTGCTCAAATCTCTCAGTAATGTTATTCATTGGATTATACCTTTTGTTTTGAACTTTATTACACCTCGGAGCGCTTTTTCCGGTCCATTGTTTTCCTGCTTTCCCTATCTGCGCCTAATGACTGAGCTACGTGACGTCATTTCTTGTGATGTCTCAAGGGGCATTTCTGGTTGGGACTCGTTTCGTTCCCAGGGATTCGAATAAAGAACCAACTCTTTTTCTTTACTATAGTGGTCTCGATAACGGGTACCGGTTCTCAAAAAGGGATTCGAGTCAGAAGACTTGGTTCTTTTCTTATCGAACAAACGGGAAAACCGGTTTCGAGTATCATCCCTACTGACTCCTTACTCTGTGTAACAGACACTGTAATTGCCTGTGTCTTGCTCTAGTGTAGTTAGTCAAGTGTGATTTAACCAGTAATCTATGTTTCTAGATAGAGTGATGGCGCCTTCCCGGTTAGGGTGTAGGCCGTCCCTCATCAGCAAGCCCGGTTTCCCCCAGAAAGACGGCAAACTATCAATGAACGTTCTCTACAAAAACTAGCCAGCCACTTGTTAAGCGAGACTAATCTGCTATACATCTCATCATTGCCTCTCGCAGGCAGGAGGCCAGAGACAAGTACTCCATGCCTGGACATCTTTCTAGCGAGATTTCAAATCCTAACTACAAACCCCGTTTCCATATGAGTTGGGAAATTGTGTTAGATGTAAATATAAACGGAATACAATGATTTGCAAATAATTTTCAACCCATATTCAATTGAATGCACTACAAAGACAAGATATTTGATGTTAAAACTCATAAAATGTATTTTTTTTTGCAAATAATAATTAAATTAGATATTCATGGCTGCAACACGTGCCAAAGTAGTTGGGAAAGGGCATGTTCACCACTGTGTTACATGGCCTTTCCTTTTAACAACACTCAATAAACGTTTGGGAACTGAGGAAACACATTTTTGAAGCTTCTCAGGTGGAATTCTTTCCCATTCTTGCTTGATGTACAGCTTAAGTTGTTCAACAGTCCGGGGGTCTCCATTGTGGTATTTTAGGCTTCATAATGCACACATTTTCAATGGGAGACAGGTCTGGACTACAGGCAGGCCAGTCTAGTACCCGCACTCTTTTACTATGAAGCCACGTTGATGTAACACGTGGCTTGGCATTGTCTTGCTGAAATAAGACAATGTATGCACTTTGTGTGTGTGTTTTGACACACTCAACATCATGCGCCTCCGCTCTGTAGTCACCGCCGCACAGCGGCATTCAGATGAAAGAACGGTACCGGTACTTTTCAAAGGTGGTATAGTACCGATTTCAATTGATTAGTACCACTATACTTTATTAGTAGCAGTATACTGTACAACCCTACTACACACACATACAGTACATAGAAGAAAGTGTGTTTTTGTTGTTTGTGTCTTGCAGACGTCCAGCAGCTGATCGGTAATCCAGAAGAAGTTTCCCCTCAGTTAGGGGGGAGCTCCACTTTGAAGCAGGAGACTCCACAACCACCCTGCATTAAAAAGGAAGAGGAGGAACTCTGCATCACTCAGGAGGGAGAGTGTCTTCTAGGACGAGAGGAAGCTGATTACACCAAGTTTCCACTGAGTATTCTCTCTGTGAAGACTGAAGATGATGAAGAGAAACCACAAGTAGACAACCTCTTAGCTCCACTATCAGATAGTGAGGCTGAAGACGAGGTTGAAGAACCTTTGAGCAGCGATAAAGACTGTGAAGGTGATATGAGGACTCACACTGACAACAAACACTCTGAATGCTCTACAAAGAAGAGAGGTAAAACATGTTTGAGCTGCTCAGTTTGTGCTAAAAGTTTTACTAAAAAGAGCAGTTTGACTCAACACATGAGAACACACACAGGTGAAAAAACATTTAAGTGTTCAGTTTGTGGCAAAAGCTTTTTTCGAAATTATGGTTTGACTGAACACATGAAAACACACACAGGTGAAAAACCATTTAATTGTTCAGTTTGTGGTAAAAGCTTTTCTCAAAATAGCGATTTGACTCGGCACATGAGAACACACACAGGAGAAAAACCAATTAGTTGTTCAGTGTGTGGTAAAAGCTTATCTCAAAATTGCAATCTGACTCAACACATGAGAACACACACTGGTGAAAAACCATTTAATTGTTCAGTTTGTGGCAACAGCTTTTCTCAAAATGGCTCTTTGACTCAACACATGAGAACACACACAGAAGAAAAAAAATTTTACTGTTCAGTTTGTGGCAAAAGCTTTCCTCATAACAGCTCTTTGTGTCGACACATGAGAACACACGCTGGAGGAAAACCATTTAGTTGTTCAGTGTGCTGTAAAAGGTTCACACATAATGTAGACGCAGTTAAACACATAAGAACACACAAGGGAAAATAACCAATTAGCTGTTTAGTTTGTGGTATGTTGCTCATATGTGGTGACATCCACCCTACCCAGGACCTCCTCACTGCTTCTTTCACAAATATCTGAGGTATTCATACAAACTTGGATTATTTGGAGCATAATCTTATCCACTCATGACCCCATGTCTTCTCTGTATCTGAAACCTTCCTGAACATTAAGATAGATCAGTGGTTCTCAAATGGGGGTACGCGTACCCCTGGGGGTACTTGAGGGTATGCCAAGGGGTACTTGAGATTTTTTAAAAAATGTCTGTCAAAGAACTGTGAAAAGAAATGCAACAATGCAATATTCAGTGTTGACAGCTAGATTTTTTGTGGACATGTTCCATAAATATTGATGTTAAAGATTTCTTTTTTTGTGAAGAAATGTTTAGAATTAAGTTCATGAATCCAGATGGATCTCTATTACAATCCCCAAAGAAGGCACTTTAAATGATGATTATTTTTATGAGTAGAAATCTTTATTTATAATTGAATCACTTGTTTATTTTTGAACAAGTTTAGTTATTTTTGGAAGGTTTTTTTCCAAATAGTTCAAGAAAGACCACAACAAATGAGCAATATTTTGCAGTGTTATACTATTTAATAAATCAGAAACTGATGACATAGTGCTGTATTTTACATTATCTCTTTTTTTTAACCAAAAATGCTTTGCTCTGATTAGGGGGTACTTGAATTAAAACAAT
Source organism: Entelurus aequoreus (assembly GCF_033978785.1). NCBI lineage: Eukaryota > Metazoa > Chordata > Actinopteri > Syngnathiformes > Syngnathidae > Entelurus > Entelurus aequoreus. The sequence continues at coordinate 8,421,119 of NC_084747.1, forward strand.
TTTCACAGGGTGTACATCACTGAAAAAAGGTTGAGAACCACTGAGATAGATGATGCTTCAAGTGCTTGGTTACTCCTTCTTCAGTCCAGGGACCTGGGGCCTCATGTGTCAAGTTTGTGCACGCTCAAAAACCTGCACTACACCCTTTTTCACTGCAAAGTTGAGATGTATCAGAACTGACGTTGACGCATAAGTGATGCTGGGTAACTGTTCCCACAATGGACCACAATGGAAACAAGCTTTTTTGCTTTTTGTGCCATCAATTTGCCTTTTTAAATAATTACATGGATTCAATTCTTTAAGATGTCAATAAACTTCTCAATTAATCAATCCCAAAAAGGGCCAAATTTTACTCCTCAAACTGATTGATGTGCAAATCAGAGACATATGAACAATTAACCCCCACAACCCAACCCCCACCTCCCTCGACATTCGGGCATAACAGGTTCAATCCGGCCCGTGAGATTAGTTTAAGAGTAAAAGTCAGCTGCATTTTTATATGACAGAAACTGCTGTTCTAAATGTGTCCACTGGATGTCGCAATTTCAATTCTGTTAGGCAAGCAAATAGTTTGTTCCCGGGCGTGTAAGTATACCAAGCAAGAGGTACCGTATTTTCCGCACCATAAGGCGCCCCGTGTTATTAGCCGCACGTTTAATGAACGGCATATTTCAAAACTTTGTTTACCTATTAGCCGCCCCGTGCTAATAGCCGCACCTACGCTACGCTAAAGGGATGTCAACAAAACAGTCAGATAGGTCAGTCAAACTTTAATAATATATTACAAACCAGCATTCTAACAACTCTGTTCACTCCCAAAATGTAATGTGCAAATGTGCAATAACAAAAATAGTAACACTCAAAATAGTGCAGAGCAATAGCAACATCAATAACTCAACGTTGCTCATACGTTAGTGTCACGCAACACACAAAATAAACATTAAAGCTCACTTTCTGAAGTTATTACTCATCTACAAATTCCTTCGAATTCTTCTTCTTCGGTGTGCTTCACTTGTTTTTTGACACCATCTGTGATGTGGACGCGCATGCAGTCATAGATCAACAGGAACGGCGCTGCGTGAAAAAAGTCACCCGGTGTCTTCGCGTAAACGTCTATCAACCACTCGCTCATCTTTTCTTCATCCATCCATCCCTTCGAGTTAGCTTTTATGATGACGCCGGCTGGAAAGTTCTCTTTTGGCAAGGTCTTCCTTTTGAATATCACCATGGGTGGAAGTTTCTGGCCGTTAGCATGGCAAGCTAGAACCACAGTAGGACGACTTCTCATTCCCTGTGGTGCGAATATTCACCGTACGTGCTCCCGTTGTATCCACAGTGCGGTTCACATGAATATCAAAAGTCAGTGGAACCTTGTACGCGTGTCTCTTAGGAGGAGACATTTTGTTGTCTTTACAGAAACACACAAATGAAATTAAATATCCGCGAGCTTCTTCTTCTACGGGGGCGGGTGCTCACCTTGGCGGTTGCTTACAGTAGAAGAAGAAGCGCTTCCTCTTCTATGGGGGCGGTTGCTTACCGTAGAAGAAGAAGCGCTTCCTCTTTTACGGGGAAAAAAGATGGCGACTGTTTACCGTAGTTGCGAGACCTAAACCTTATGAAAATAAATATGAATATTAATCCATATATAAGGCGCACCGGGTTATTAGCCGCACTGTCTGCTTTTGACAAAAATTGTGGTTTTTAGGTGCGGCTTATGGTGCGGAAAATACGGTACACAGTCTTTATTGAAGGAAATATATATATATATATATATATATATATATATATATATATATATATATATTATTGAATATATATATTATTGAATATATAATATTTTATTATATAACTATATATTATATACAATATAATGTGTATGTAACCAACAGGAAATGGGTGTCGGACTATGTGTTTTACTGTAAATGTTGGAGGTGTGTTGAGAGGAGCGGTGCTGTCAGACAAGGGCTAGACAGGCAGGGTTGTCCGGGGGCGGAAGCGTGGTCGTGAGGCAGGAGCGAATCGTCGTAGTCCGGGGGCAAGCGGGGAGTGGAGAACCAGGAAGCACGAGGAAGACAGGGAAGATCCAGGAGCACAAGACACACAGCTTGACTCAGGGACGCACACAAGGAACTGCGAGGCGAGGAAGGACAGGACAATTACGCAGGGAAAACACAGAGATCAGGCTTTGAAAAAGGCAACTAGGGAGCTTGAGACGAGCTTACGGTACGATGTACAGGTCGCTACGTTCTGGCACTGGATCTCTGGTAGCGGTGGTTAAAGTAGGCGTCCCTCTCAACAGTGCAGTGGAAAGCAGCTGGCCGCAGCAGCCGGGGTTACGCACGTGTGAGCGCTCTTGGAGGTGCGCTCAGCACAGCTCACAGATGATTGTGCACTGGTGTGTGTCCGGGCCGTGACATCCCCTCCTCGGACAATTTTTTACACGGGTAAGGTGCCGTGTATTTCTTGAATCTCTGGCTCTTAGCTTTGTATGGACTCATTGATCGTTTAGAAACTGAGTTCGGAGATGAAGTGACGCCAGAAAGACGCGCCCCACACAGGAAGTGATGTCAGAAAGAACGCGCCACAGCCAGCTTCATAATAAAGCGGTTTCGTAACTCGGAGCTAACCACTGGAAATATGGAGGCGAGTCATCCAGACATGCCCGTGTTTCTCCTTCTTCTACATGTACAGACACTTGTGGAAATCACACATGAATACCTTAAGAGAAAGCCATTGCAGCTATTTGGGATACAACACTTCTCGGACGAGAAGAGAATTTTCCAATGTGTGATTCACTACAATAGGGCCCCAAAGCACACTGGATTCCAGTTAATTGAAATACCACAACACTGGATATTGTTAAGATAAGTTAAATTTAAGAATTTGCACACAAAGCAACACTGGAGTTAAAACTGTGACGTGTGCATATTCCGCGCGTGCGTATTAGGTCTCGTTACGCCGGCTGACAGAGGCGGGGAGGCGGTCTTAAACGGTGGCATTGTGTGTGTGTGCGTGTGTGTGCAAGGATAAGGTTAGGTGGGATTCACCCTGGATAACCTACTTGGTGTAAACGGGTCCTAAAAAGAATATTTTGCGTTACCATAAATGAATGATGATTAATCACAGTGTTCGTTTAGACCGGCGCAGGAAGGCATTGCACAGGCAGCGATGACGTCACACACCAGTGGTAGAGAGGTGTGCTCTGTCCAATAATGGCTTTTTTGCCGATATTCGGATATTGTCCAACTCTTAATTACCGATTCCAATATCAATTGATACCGATATATATAGTTGTGGAATTAACACATGATTATGCCTCATTTTGTTGTGATGCCCCGCTGGATGCATTAAACAATGTAACAAGGTTTTCCAAAATTAATCAACTCAAGTTATGGAAAAAAGTGCCAACATGGCACTGCCATATTTATTATTGAAGTCACAAAGTGCATTATTTTTTTTAACATGCCTCATAACAGCATCTTGGAATTTGGGACATGCTCTCCCTGAGATAATCCTGATACCCACTACAACTATGGGAAGTACTATACTTTGACTTTCACAAAGTGCATTATTATTTATTTATTTTTTAAATATGCCTCAAAACAACAGCTAGAAAAACAATGAAGGCACACAGCTTCAGTCCAGAGTATACTAGTGTAATAAAGTAAACAATAATATAGTCCTCCTTTAGTAGACTGCCTGGCATACTGTATAACAGGGAATTATAAACTGGGCTCAATCTGCCCTGCTCTAACGTATTTGTATGAGTAACACAAATGTGCTGCAAGCTAGTGGTGAGTGCTTGAAGTGGCCTAGCAGTCAGTCAGAGCTTCTGAAATGCTGCGTTGAGACAGGGCACCTCTGTTCACTGCAAGCTGCAAAGTGTGTGCCATGCAGGGCAGACTAGCCACACCAAACTCCACCGTAGCTTTTGCCACACTGTGTGCGTTGTACCTGACCACAATGTGGGCTTTCGCCTTGGGGTGGTTTTTGTTGTATTTTTGTCTTTTCTCTGCGGAGTCTTTAAGCGACAACTGTGTGATACTACTTTCTTGTACGGAATATGTACTGTACTGTGCAATCTACTAATAAAAGTTTCAATCAATCAGTCAAGTCAGTCACCGAGCAAGCTCACTTGTTAGCCACGGCTACAGCACCGGCAACAACACACTCTTGTTGTTGTTATGCTCCGCTCGCGGCGGTTTGATGAGGTCATCAAGTGTCGCCAGTAAACCTCTCATGCTGCAGTCGTCAACTCCTGTGTTGTGTGTGGGAGAGGGGAGAGGGGAGGGGCTGCTGACTGGGAGACGCAACTACTCTGTATTTCTCCCTACGTCCGTGTACTGCTCCGTACAGCGGAGTTTTAAAAAGTCATACATTTTACTTTTTGAAACCGATACCGATAATTTCCGACATTACATTTTAAAGAAATTATCGGCCGATAATACATCTCTACTTGAAACTGGTTTTGATAAAAAGGAAAAATCCCACATTTCAGGTCAATGAGTGATTTGGTGGTTTGCATGCTTTAAATATGTGTCATAAATAAATAAATATTAATAAATAAGTTAATGATGCAGAGTCATTGGCGTTGTTAGGCCAATTTTAGGGGGGCTCGAGCCCCCCTAAAATGTTCTTAAACCCCCTAAATAATTTGGTGTTAAAAAAATAAAAAATCAAATTTTTTTTTTTAGATTTTTTTTGCAAATACATGCCGACATATTCATTATAAAGTGGCCCGAATATGAGTTTAAATAAATAATCATATAACCTGTCATCATTCACTCAGTTTCCCCTCACTTCATAGCGTAAGGTGGAGAGCCTCTTTAGTGTTGTTCATATAGAAAATGCCCACATCACTCAAAATCCAGTCCGCATTTTCTCTGTGACCTTGCTTGCGGTCCTTGGACTTGTTCATATAGAAAATGCCCACATCACTCAATTCCAGTCCACATTTTCTCTGCGACCTTGCTTGCGGTCCTGCATGTGTACGAAGCACATTAGCACACAGCACTGCAGAACAAGAACCTTGTGTCCGCAATTGTAAATAATTTAGTTTTTAAGTTTTGTGTGTATTATACATTAGCCTATTGTCAAAATAATGAAAAAAAAACATCAATAAATATATTTGTTTTATTGTATTGTTACATTAATAGCTGTTGTATTATTATAGGATGGCTTGTTAAACATTTCATAGGATTTTCAGAGGGTGGAAAAATCAAGACATTTAATATAAAATGTAAAATAAATAAATACATAAAAAGAAAAAGAAAAAAAATGGTTAAAAGCCATCGTCCCGGGGAGCATTTAATTTCGTCCCGTGCACGACGGGACTACGTTAATCTCAAGCCCTGGAAGTTACATTTTATTGTTTGCATTATTTGTTTCAGCATTGCACTTTGAAGATGGTCCCTCAGCTCTTTGACAGCTTTGGCTCTTTTTCAGATCAGCAGACGGACTCTAAGTCTTTCTTATTTACAGTATATATAAACGTTTCTCATTTCTATTCAGACTTCCATATATATTTAATTTCCTTAACGGATTGCCATTATATATATATATATATATATATATATATATATATATATATATATATATATATATATATATATATATATATATATATATATATTATATACAAGCCAAATTATCCCGATCCAAATATTACTTTAATTCAAGTAATTATGTAATATTTCCAGGGCTTGAATTTACAACCATTTTAGTCACATATGTGCCCAAAATGTAATCTGTGCAACTTCAAAATATTTGGGAACAAACAATTATTGTATTATGAGCGAAAGTGGTGGCATTAGCCTCTATGTTGTGAATGAATAACATAGAGGCTAATGCCATGACTTTCATTGTGTTTCAGTGTATCTCCTGAGCAAAATGTAAATGGATTGTGTTAATTGTGTTGCAAAGCGGAAGGATTGTTGTGATGTTGCGACCCCACGGACTGTAAACAAGGCAGAACATGCAAGAGGGGAGGGTGCTTGAGCACGTTGTCTTCAGCTCCTCCAAACATTGAAGTGTATTCCATGATTTGTGCAACACTTCAAGCAAGTGATTATTAGAACCTCTTTTTGTTAAAAGCAGCCAACGAGGTATTGTATTTTTGTCATTTCATTTCTTTCTGAGTGTTTATTGATGTGAAATCAAAGTCTGATGTACTGTATTGTACTGTATTTTGTAAGTTCTCACGGCGTGTTGGCGTGGATGGTGTGTACAGCAAGAAGGAGTCAATAAACGCCCGTTTTACAAAAAATAACTTTCCTGTGTTGCCGTGTATCGAAAGGATCTACACTAACTGTCTGGTGTTTTACAGGATTCATGGAAGTTTATTGTCATAGCAGCACACGATACACATGAGATGGCACACAATTTAGTAGCACGTGAACAATAGGATTGGTCCTGGTGGAGATCTACACTCTTAGTGCTTTTCTTCTTTATTCAGAGTAATCATTTGACTTTATAAAGGTTTTTAACTAAAACAACTAAGTAAGTTGAAAATATTTCTGTTTCTTGTAGTATTTCAATCAATCAATGTTTATTTATATAGCCCTAAATCACCAGTGTCTCAAAGGGCTGATTTAAAATATAGGATTTTTTTTCGATGTCTGTCCTTTTTGTGGTTTGAACAACAGCCATGGAAAAAGTCTGTGCACGTGCTTGTATATATATATTTTTTATTTTCAAACAGTAGTTGTCCATTATTTGATGTTAGATACTTTTGCTAACAATTGTTTTAAAACAAGAATAAAATGCCTTTGTTTTGAAAAACAACTGCTGTGGAGTAGGAAACGGAAGTTGCTGGTTTTAGCGCATGCGCAAATGTACGTGAAGCCAAGCAAAAAGACGAAGACCGCAGGCTATGGTTGTTCGGAGATTCTTCGAATTCACCATCTTAAAGTCATATGATTCACAGCAAATATAGCAACAAATATCTCAATTGGTATTTTACAAAGCCACGAAACGTGCATTGAGTTTGTAGCGATATCTGAAGTGAAGATTGAAGACGTGATAGAAGATGGACGACTACTGCTATGCTAAGATGGCGACGTCCGCTAAAAGAGAACATGAAAGAGAATCAGCGCCACCAACTTCCAGCAAATCACCAACGGAGATAAAGACGAAAGATGAAGGTGAGTGACTTGAAGTTTTGTCATTTGAAAACTATTTCAAGCCTGAAAAAAGTGCCGACCTTGTTGAAGAATGTAAAGAAAGAGCCGCCATGATTGTTAGCTTGAAGAAGGCAGTGGAGTTCACATCAGAGGATGCAAAAAAAAAAACTGTTTCTCAGTTCGGACATTAAATATCTTGTCTTTGCAGTCTATTCAATTGAATATAAGTTGAAAAGGATTTGCAAATCATTGTATTCTCTTTTTATTTACCATTTACACAACGTGACAACTTCACTGCTTTTGGGTTTTGTACATGTGCACAGCAGGGGAGCTGGTTAACTTATGAGAGTAGTATGTGTGTTTGTGAGAATGTCAACGTGTTGTCTGAGTGACGTCAGTGAGTGAGTGGGCGAGTAAGGAGAGGTAGTGGTAGCATGTGCAGGAGTGTTAATAGCATGGTGGATGTCCGGTTGTGGCCTGTGGAAATAATAAATAAAGTGAGCAAGTTGTAACTAATCGACGGCCTCGTCCTTCCGACCAAAGTGCGTCACTTCCTGTCAATGAGAAAGGACGCAAAGAAGAAAAGCTCCGCTTCTGCTACCGGAGTTTTTGTTAAGTCTGAAGATTTTGACCACTGATTTGCGATCACAGCCACAGGAGAGTCACCTGGCATCTTCGATATGATTTTGGTCAGTTGAGAGGCACTGATACGCTGAAATAAGGCGAGTGGAAGAGTCGTTAGCCTCAAGCCAAAGGCGCCTCCCGCGGTTCAAAGCGGTTGCCTAGCAACCAAAAGTTACGGCGAGTTTACAGCTGTTTTAAAGTGATCCCGACGTCGCAGAGTGATATAAGTTGACAGGCTGACACCTCAAATTGATCTCTGAACGGCGCAAGGTACGAAATTGTTGAAAAAAACAAATTAAAAGTGCCGCAAGTCGCTAAAGAAGTAACTGCCCTTAAAACATAAGAGGCGCTGACGTCAGTGACTGCCGCAATGCCGAAAGTTAAAGGATTGACTGGAAAGACTGATTTGAAGCTGGGCACAGGACATGATGGGATTCAAGAAGGGATACTACAAAAAATACTCCAGGAATTTAAAGAAGAAATGATAGAAAAATTGGAAGAATTGATGGATGGATGGAAAGAGGATATGAAAGAAGAAATTAAAGAAATGAAAAAAGAGAACAACTCCAGAAATAAAGAAGCCACTGAAATGAGCAAACAAATGACGATCCTTCAAGAAGACAACAACATGCTGAGGAACATCATAGATGAAATGGATCAGGATAAACGAATGAATGATATCATCGTGACAGGGCACCGAATTAAACCAAGATCCTATGCGAAAGCTGTGAATAATGAAGGTGAACCAGATGAAATGGATATGGTCTCAGCAGAACAGCAAGTGGTCAACTTTCTGCAATCAAAAGAAATTGAAATTGACATTAATACCATGGAAACATGCATCCCACTGAACGGAAGAAACAACAACGCCACTCCAGTCGTGCTCGTGAAACTCGTAAACAGAAAATCTAAAATGGCATTGCTGAGACAGGGAAAGAAGCTGAAGGGAACAAATGTGTACATGAATGAGCATCTCACAAAACGTAATGCTGGAATCGCCAAGAAAGCACGCGACTTGAGAAGGCAGGGAAAAATCCAGGGAACTTGGAGCGCCAACTGTAAAATCTACATCAAGCTGAATGGAAGTCCAGAAGCAAGAGTAATTGTTGTCCATGACATCAAGGACCTGGACAATTTTTAAAGTTTACACAGCTACCACAACAACGATGATAATGGACTCTGACAGAAAACAAGCACCTAAATTCAGCATGGACACTACTATGTTCCAAGGGACGACTAAACAACAGGACCTAGATTCAGGATTGCATCCACCTACACTTATAGAGATTATTGAAACAACATCAAAGTTTGTTGAACAAGAAAATATGGAACTAAAAAATTTCTGCAACAAAGATCACAAAAACCAGGATTTGGAAAATGATATAGATCCAGATACACATTTTTTCTCCCACATCAGTAATAGTTGTTTTTATTATACAGATGATCAATATATACTAGCAACATTGAATGTGATAACAAATTGTCAATTATTTATTTTAATAGTAGAAGCTTGTATGCAAATTACAACAACATTAAGAACTTTTTGGAACACATCAACGAACCCTTCAAAGTGATTGCTGTCACAGAAACATGGATTGATGATAAAAAACGGATAGATTTTGATCTGGAGGGATATGAACTAAACTACATCAACAGAACCAACAAAAATGGAGGAGGAGTAGCTGTGTACGTGATGAAGAACCTGAACTACAAAGGGGTAAAAAAACATGTCATTTGCCATAGATAATATCTTAGAATGTATAACCATTGAAATATGTCAGGAAAAAAGCAAAAACATATTCATCAGTTGTATATATAGATCACCTAAGTCAAGTATAGAAACATTTGAAGAATGGATCAAGGCAACTTACATGGACAATGGTCAAAGAATAATGTTCTTATGTGGTGACTTTAAAGGCCTACTGAAACCCACTACTACCGACCACGCAGTCTGATAGTTTATATATCAATGATGAAATCTTAACATTATAACACATGCCAATACGGCCGGGTTAACTTATAAAGTAACATTTTAAATTTGCCGCTAAACTTCCGGTTCGAAACGCCTCTGAGGATGACGTATGCGCGTGACGTAGACCGGGGAACACGGGTATGCCTTCCACATTGAAGCCAATACGAAAAAGCTCTGTTTTCCTTTCATAATTCCACAGTATTCTGGACATCTGTGTTCGTGAATCTGTTGCAATCGTACGTACGTAGCATTATGGAGAAGGAAGCCGAGCAAGCAAAGAAGAAAGTTGTCGGTGCGAAATGGACGTATTTTTCGAACGTAGTCAGCCACAACAGTACACAGCCGGCGCTTCTTTGTTTACATTCCCGAAAGATGCAGTCAAGATGGAAGAACTCGGATAACAGAGACTCTAACCAGGAGGACTTTTGACTTGGATACACAGACGCCTGTAGAGAACTGGGACAACACAGACTCTTACCAGGATTACTTTGATTTGGATGACAAAGACGCAGACGGGCTACTGTGAGTATGCAGCTTTGGCTTTTTTTTGCGTATGTACGTAACTTTTTTTAAATATATAAGCTTTATGAACCTTGGGTTAGGTGAACGGTCTTTTGGGCTGAGTGATTGTGTGTGTTGATCATGTGTTTGAATTGTATTGGCGTGTTCTATGGAGCTAGGAGCTAGCAGAGGAGCTAGCATAACACGTACCGTACGTGCGCGTCACGTACGTAACTTTTTTAAAATATATAAGCTTTATGAACCTTGGGTTAGGTGAACGGTCTTTTGGGCTGAGTGATTGTGTGTGTTGATCAGGTGTTTGAATTGTATTGGCGTGTTCTATGGAGCTAGGAGCTAGCAGAGGAGCTAGCATAACAAACACGCAGGTGTTATTATGCAGGATTAATTTGTGGCATATTAAATATAAGCCTGGTTGTGTTGTGGCTAATAGAGTATATATATGTCTTGTGTTTATTTACTGTTGTAGTCATTCCCAGCTGAATATCAGGTACCGTGGGTATGCAGCCTTGGCTGCTAAACATTCGATAACTTGACCGTATGTGCGCGTCACGTACGTAATGTTTTAAAAATATATAAGCTTTATGAACCTTGGGTTAGGTAAACGGTCTTTTGGGCTGAGTGATTGTGTGTGTTGATCAGGTGTTTGAATTGTATTGGCGTGTTCTATGGAGCTAGGAGCTAGCAGAGGAGCTAGGAGCTAGCATAACAAACACGCAGGTGTTTTTATGCAGGATTAATTTGTGGCATATTAAATATAAGCCTGGTTGTGTTGTGGCTAATAGAGTATATATATGTCTTGTGTTTATTTACTGTTGTAGTCATTCCCAGCTGAATATCAGGTCACCCCCGGCTCTCACAGCATCTTCCCTATCTGAATAGCTTCAACTCCCCACTAGTCCTTCACTTGCACTTTACTCATCCACAAATCTTTCATCCTCGCTCAAATTAATGGGGAAATTGTCGCTTTCTCGGTCCGAATCTCTCTCACTTCATGCGGCCATCATTGTAAACAATAGGGAACTTTGCGTATATGTTCAACTGACTACGTCACGCTACTTCCGGTAGGTGCAAGCCTTTTTTTTATCAGATACCAAAAGTTGCAATCTTTATCGTCGTTGTTCTATACTAAATCCTTTCAGCAAAACTAGGGCAATATCGCGAAATGATCAAGTATGACACATAGAATAGATCTGCTATCCCCGTTTAAATAAAAAAAATTCATTTCAGTAGGCCTTTAATATTGACTTATTGAACCCCAACAAGCAAAAGTCTATTGATGACTTCATTGATACAATGTACAGCATCACTCTATATCCTAAAATCACAAAGCCAAGCAGACTCACAGGACAATGTGCCACGCTTATTGATAATATTTTTACCAATGATTTTGATAATAACACTACAAGTGGTCTACTTATAAGCGACGTTAGTGATCATCTGCCAGTTTTTACAATATATGATGGAAACTACAAGAAGAACATGGAAGACAAAAGGACATTTCGAAGACTATGCACAGAGAAGAGGATGACTGCCTTCAAAATTGAGCTACAAAAGCAAGATTGGGACCATGTGTATAATGAAAAAGAGGTTGATGAAGCATATGAACATTTCTTAAACAAGTTCATAATACTTTATGACAAACATTGTCCATGGATACAACTCAGTAACAAGCAGAGAAAGAATAATCAACCATGGATGACAAAAGGATTAAAAAATGCTTGTAAGAAGAAGAATACACTATTTAGAAAATGTATAGAACAAAGAACTATAGAGGCAGAAATTAAGTACAAAAAGTATAAAAACAAGTTAACAGACATACTACGATCATGTAGAAAAGAATATTACAGTGAATTATTGGACAGGAACAAATATAATATGAGAGCAACATGGGGCATCCTCAATAGCATTATTAAAAATGGAACTAAGAGGGACTACCCTCAATACTTCTTAGATGAAAATAAAAAAAATGACAACATAAAGGAAGTAGTTGAAAGCTTCAATAATTATTTTGTAAATATTGGACCAAAATTGGATGAAAGGATTCCAGACCCAGTTCCAATTGAGGACTATAATGATACCATAGAGCGAAATCCCAACTCCATGTTCCTCAGTAATGTGACACAGGAGGAAATAGCTACAATCGTGAAAACATGTAAATCTAAGACTTCAACTGATTGTAACGGAATTGATATGGAAACGATAAAAAAGGTTATTGAAGAGATCTCAGCACCATTAATGTATATTAGTAACCTATCATTTCAAACAGGTACATTTCCAAACAAAATGAAAATAGCTAAAGTTGCACCAATTTATAAGACTGGAGACAAACATCAATTTACAAATTATAGACCTGTTTCTCTACTTCCACAATTTTCTAAAATCATTGAAAAACTGTTCAATAACAGATTAGAAAGTTTCATAAATAAAAATAGAATACTCGAAGAGAACCAATATGGATACAGAGCTAATGTTTCAACTTCAATGGCTTTAATTGAAATTACAGAAGAAATTACCAATGCAATAGATAGTAAAAAATGTGCGGCAGCGGTTTTTATGGATCTAACTAAAGCATTTGACACAATTAATCACAATATTTTAATCAAAAAACTAGAACGATATAGCATCAGAGGGTTAGTCTTAAACTGGATAAGAAGTTATCTAACGAACAGGAAACAATACGTGAAGCTAGGCGAACACATGTCTACAACGCTAAATATATCCAGTGGTGTACCTCAGGGATCAATACTAGGACCTAAATTATTCAATCTCTATATAAATGACATTTGTAAAGTTACAAAAGATTTAAAGTTAGTATTATTTGCGGATGATACAACAGCGTTTTGTTCAGGAGAGAACACACAGGAGATAATACAAATAATAACAGAAGAAATTAACAAATTAAAAAGATGGTTTGACAAAAACAGACTATCGTTGAATCTTAGTAAAACTAAAATAATGCTATTTGGTAACAGTAGAAGAGAAAGTCAAACACAAATACAAATAGACGGAATAGAAATTGAAAGAGTAAACAAAACCAAATTGCTAGGTATAATGATTGATGATAAATTGAACTGGAAATCTCACGTAAAAAATATACAACATAAAGTTGCAAGAAACACGTCTATAATGAATAAAGCAAAACATGTTCTGGACCAAAAATCCCTTCATATTCTCTACTGCTCACTAGTGTTACCATATCTGAGCTACTGTGTAGAAATATGGGGAAATAATTACAAAAGTACACTTCATTAACGGTGTTACAAAAAAGATCAGTTAGAATAATACATAATGTTGGATATAGAGAACATACAAACCCTTTATTTATTGAATAAAAAATACTGAAATTCCACGACATAGTGAATTTGCAAACAGCTACAATTATGCACAAAGCAAACTATAACCTGCTAGCCAAGAATATACAACAATTCTTCTTAAAAAAAGAGGAGAAATATAATCTTAGAGAAAAACGTAATTTAAAACATTTGTTTGCACGTACAACACTTAAGACCTTCAGTATATCAGTATGTGGAATTAAATTATGGAATGGATTAAGCAAATCAATCAAACAATGTACTAATATGATACACTTCAAGAAACTCTTCAAACTTAAAGTGTTTACAAAGTACAAAGAAGAAGAACCATGACAAACATTCTCAATTTATTTCATCCATCCATTCATTCATTCTTAAAGTAATCTTACTTATCTCATCATATGAAATATGACTTACTTCACCAATTATTATTATTAAATTCTTACTATTATTTATTTATTTATTTTTATTGTGATTACTTATGGAGTTTATTGTGAAAAAATTGTGAACAGGAAGTGAACAAAAAGTTTTGCAACTGTTATGTAAAGAAAAGGGGTAGGATAAAATAAGCTCTGCTTCTTCCTACTCCTTTTCGAACATGTTGAAAAGAAACTGGAAATTGTGATGTATCATGTTGTATGCTTGCATGTTCGAAATAAACTCAAACTCAAAGAGCGGAGCTTTATGGACCCAGTGTTACCCCCGACACAACATGGGCCCTGGAGGGAACGTCTCCCCTGCGCTCCTCGACCACGGTCTGGGAGCCCACAAACAGGAAAGGTGTAAAGCAACCCTTGCAGAGTGTTTTGACACACTCAACATCATGCGCCTCGGCTCTGTAGTCACCGCCGCACAGCAGCATTCAGATGAAAGAACAATACCGGTACTTTTCAAAGGTGGTATAGTACCGATTTCAATTGATTAGTACCACAATACTTTATTAGTAGCAGTATACTGTACAACCCTACTACACACACATACAGTACATAGAAGAAAGTGTGTTTTTGTTGTTTGTCTTGCAGACGTCCAGCAGCTGATCGGTAATCCAGAAGAAGTTTCCCCTCAGTTAGGGGGGAGCTCCACTTTGAAGCAGGAGACTCCACAACCACCCTGCATTAAAAAGGAAGAGGAGGAACTCTGCATCACTCAGGAGGGAGAGTGTCTTCTAGCACGAGAGGAAGCTGATTACACCAAGTTTCCACTGAGTATTCTCTCTGTGAAGACTGAAGATGATGAAGAGAAACCACAATTAGACAACCTCTTAGCTCCACTATCAGATAGTGAGGCTGAAGATGAGGTTGAAGAACCTTTGAGCAGCGATAAAGACTGTGAAGGTGATATGAGGACTCACACTGACAACAAACACTCTGAATGCTCTACAAAGAAGAGAGGTAAAACATGTTTGAGCTGCTCAGTTTGTGGTCAAAGTTTTACTACAAAGAACAATTTGACTCGACACATGAGAACACACACCGGTGAAAAACCTTTTAATTGTTCAGTGTGTGGCAAAAGCTTTTCTCAAAATAGCATTTTGACTCGACACACGAGAACACACACAGGAGAAAAACCATTTAATTGTTCAGTTTGTGGCAAAAGCTTTTCTGTTAAAAGCATTTTGACTGACCACATGACAACACACACAGGTGAAAAAACATTTAATTGTTCAGTTTGTGACAAAAGCTTTTCTCGAAATAGCCATGTGACTCAACACATGACAACACACACAGGTGAAAAACCCTTTAATTGTTCAGCTTGTGACAAAAGCTTTTCTCGAAATAGCATTTTGACTGAACACATGAAAACACACACAGGTGAAAAAACATTTAATTGTTCAGTTTGTGACAAAAGCTTTTCTGTTAAGAATAATTTGACTGAACACATGAAAACGCACACAGGTGAAAAACCATTTAGTTGTACAGTTTGTGGCAAAAGCTGTTCTGTTAAGAGATATTTGACAGAACACATGAGAACACACACAGGTGAAAAACTACTTAATTGTTCAGTTTGTGGCAAAAGCTTTCCTTGTCACAGCTCTTTGTGTCGACACATGAGAAGACACACAGGTGAAAAACCATTTAGTTGTTCAGTGTGCTGTAAAAGGTTCCAACATAAAGCAGACGCAGTAAAACACATAAGAACACACAAGGGAAAATAACCAATTAGCTGTTTAGTTTGTGGTATGTTGCTCATATGTGGTGACATCCACCCTACCCAGGACCTCCTCACTGCTTCTTTCACAAATATCTGAGGTATTCGTACAAACTTGGAATAGTTGAAGCATAATCTTATCCACTCATGACCCCATGTCTTCTCTGTATCTGAAACCTTCCTGAACAGTAAGATAGATGATGCTTCAAGTGCTTGGTTACTCCTTCTTCAGTCCAGGGACCTGGGGCCTCATGTGTCAAGTTTGTGCACGCTCAAAAACCTGCACTACACCCTTTTTCACTGCAAAGTTGAGATGTATCAAAACTGACGTTGGGATGCTGGTTAACTGTTTGCATAACCAAGTGCCAACTTTTACTCCTCAGACTGATTGATGTGCAAATCAGAGACATATGAACAATTAACCCCCAACACCCAAAACCCAAACCCCACCTCCCTCGACATTCGGGCATAACAGGTTCAATCCGGCCCGTGAGATGAGTTTGCGAAGTGTAAAATTCAGCTGCATTTTTAATGAAAGAAACTGCTGTTCTAATTGTCTCCACTGGATGTCGCAATAGCAATTCTGTTAGGCAAGCAAATAGCATAGCAAGTATACCAAGCAAGAGGTACACGGTAAAGCGGGGCTGTGACTCCTCCCCCTCCACCCAACATAAAACAGGAGTAAAATAAGCAATCAGTAACCCCACTTAAAATGCAGCATGAGACACTGCACACTGATATAGTTCTGTGAAAATGATTGTCTTCTGTGCAAATGTAAAGAAAGTGAACAGTGTGTGATTTACTGCAATACTGTCAGTCTTTTAACTTTTTATTTGTGCTTTGTTGAAATTGTTCACACATTGCACAGCTTTTATTTTTCTATCAATACACATTATGTCTAGAAGACAGGAAGTAACTCAACACTCTTGAATAGTTTCTACCTCAGTGTGTATGGTTTGTTGAGTTAGCACAGGATTAATATGTGGAAATGACAAATGAGGTAGTTGATACATAGAATAGTTTTTATTCATGCTTTATTTTGTTTTTTGCTCAATCCTAGATGGGTTGTGACTTAAAGTTTAATAGAAACACTGAGATTAAGTCTAAGTTCATTGTGTTCTTCAAGGTGTTTTTGAAAATGCACCATTTTTCCCCTCTAAATGTTTAACTAACTTGAAGTGTTTTGTCAAGATGATTATTTGTGATATGTACATTTTCAGAATGTGCTTGTTCTCTTTTGGGCCGAAGTAAAATAAAGAAAATAATCTGAAGTTGTCGTAGTCGTATTTTTAAATTATCATGCTATGATTTTACCCGTCCCTTCCACGTGGAAATAGATTTTCCTCCATGCGGCCCCTGAGCTAAAATGAGTTTGACACCCCTGCTGTAATGTGACTCATGTGAGCAGGTTACTGTATAAACACATTTTGTTATAAGTTATAAAAATGTGTTCAGTTCTCAGAGACACATCAATGTCAGGCTGACAATCGCTCTTCCGCTTTCTCCAAACACGAGAACAAAGCAGCTCCTACTGACTTGTGATTGGTCAGACCGTGCCCATCTTAATCACATGGCTAATTTCAATATAATAAATTGTGATGTAACACAATTGAATATCTTATATGCTCAGACAGTAATGTGTTTATATACGTTTAGATTGTGTTATGATGTTTGTAATGGGGAAAGACGTTAATGTGTCTTGTTTTCATGTTTGCATTTAAGATAGTTGACATTTAGCATGATAGCTGTTAACTGGCGATTAGTGATGTTAAGTGCCTAAGATGGTAGTTATTGATTAGCAGTGTGATGAGGGCTTTCTGCTGGTGAGTGATTAGCACTACAGTTAGAGCCACCTATCGCTAGGTAGAAATGAGCAGTTTCACCAACATTTTTATGTGAAACCATATTACTAACTGTCTGGTGTTTTACAGGATTCATGGAAGTTTATTGTCATATAATTTATTTAATAAGAAAATCAAACTCATTAGAAAGGAGATTAAAGGCCTACTGAAAGCCACTACTACCAACCACGCAGTCTGATAGTTTATATATCAATGATGAAATCTTAACATTGCAACACATGCCAATACGGCCGGGTTAACTTATAAAGTGACATTTTAAAATTCCTGCCATACTTCCGGTTGAAAAACTCCTTTGGATATGATTTATGCGCGTGACGTCACAAAAGCAACGGAAGTGGTTGGACCCCATCGGACCCGATAGAAAAGCCTCTTGTTTTCTTCGACAAAATTCCACATTATTCTGGACATCTGTGTTGGTGAATCTTTTGCAATTTGTTTAATGAACAATGGAGACTGCAAAGAAGAACGTTGTAGGTGGGATCGATCGGTGTCTTAGCGGCTAAGTACAATACTATAATATCTGTGATATTTGCATTAGTGTACTGTGTCTTTAAGGGTTTGGGGAACGCGCATGCGCGAGTGAGTTGGCGGAGAACTTGTGTGTGTGAGCGTGAGTTTTGGCTAACAGCAGCTCGTGTATGTGTGTGCGTTACTTTTTGAACTACAACCAGTTACCGCTTGTTAATAAAGCGATTGAGCAGCGCTTCCTCGTCTGTGTGACTCCTTCTCCACTGCGGGGCATTACAATACTTACAGCAACACAACAAGGACTACTTACTACGCCTAGCCGATGCTTGCCGCCAAACCCACGGATGAAGTCCTTCGTTGTGCCGTTGATCGCTGAAATGCAGGTGAGCACGGCTGTTGATGGGTTTCTATCTTCATTTGAGAACGATGCTACGCGCTAGCTCAGTAGCTAAGTGTGTCACCGATGTATTGTCTTGGAGATAAAAGTCACTTTAAATGTCCATTTCGCGTTCTCGACTCTCATTTTCAAGAGGATATAGTATCCGAGGTGGTTTAAAATACAAATCCGTGATTCACAATAGAAAAAGGAGAGAGTACATAGTTCTGTGAGGTCTGGTTGCTAAGTTAGCTTCAATGGCGTCGTTAGCACAGCATTGTTAACCTTCGCCAGCCTGGAAAGCATTAACCGTGTATTTACATGTCCACGGTTTAATAGTATTGTTGATTTTCTATCTATCCTTCCGGGTCAGGGGTTTATTTTTTTTGTTTCTATATGCAGTTAAAGCACGATGCTATCACATTAGCTCGTAGCTAAAGCATTTCGCCGATGTATTGTCGTGGAGATAAAAGGCACTGAATGTCCATTTCGCGTTCTCGACTCTCATTTTCAAAAGGATATAGTATCCGAGGTGGTTTAAAATACAAATCCGTGATCCACAATATAAAAAGGAGAGTGTGGAATCCAATGAGCCAGCTTGTACCTAAGTTACGGTCAGAGCGAAAAAAGATACGTCCATCACTGCCTCTCAAGTCGTTCACTGTATCGTTCCTCATCTACGAATCTTTCATCCTCGCTCAAATTAATGGGGTAATCATCACTTTCTCGGTCCGAATCTCTCTCGCTCCATTGTAAACAACGGGGAATTGTGAGGAATACTAGCTCCTGTGACGTCACGCTACTTCCGGTACAGGCAAGGCTTTTTTTTATCAGCGAGCAAAAGTTGCGAACTTTATCGTCGATTTTCTCTACTAAATCCTTTCAGCAAAAATATGGCAATATCGCGAAATGATCAAGTATGACACATAGAATGGATCTGCTATTCCCGTTTAAATTTAAAAAAATCATTTTAGTAGGCCTTTAAAGACAACGCGCCCCAGCTGCAACTGGGTTCTATTAACAGATACGACTGTATATACGATGGATACTGCCCTCCGAAATAGTCTCTCTCTTTTTGATGAAATAACATTAGGAGATTTGCTACGACGTGTAAATGGGATAAAACAAACAACATGTTTACTTGACCCACTTCCTGCGAAACTTATCAAGGAGCTTTTTGTATTATTAGGTCCATCAGTGCTAAATATTATAAACTTATCACTTTCCTCTGGCACTGTTCCCCTAGCATTCAAAAAAGCGGTTATTCATCCTCTACTCAAAAGACCTAACCTCGATCCTGACCTCATGGTAAACTACCGGACGGTGTCCCACCTTCCGTTTATTTACAAAATCCTCGAAAAAATGGTTGCACAGCAGCTAAATGAACACTTAGTGTCTAACAATCTCTGTGACCCTTTTCAATCCGGTTTCAGGGCAAATCACTTTACAGGGACAGCCCTCGCAAAAATGACTAATGATCTATTGCTAACGATGGATTCTGATGCGTCATCTATGTTGCTGCTTTTTGATCTTAGCGCCGCTTTCGATACCGTCGATAATAATACTTTATTAGAGCGTATCAAAACACGTATTGGTATGTCAGACTTAGCCTTGTCTTGGTTTAACTCTTATCTTACTGACAGGATGCAGTGTGTCTCCCATAACAATGTGACCTCGGACTATGTTAAGGTAACGTGCGGAGTTCCCCAGGGTTCGGTTCTTGGCCCTGCACTCTTTAGTATTTACATGCTGCCGCTAGGTGACATCATACGCAAATACGGTGTTAGCTTTCACTGTTATGCTGATGACACTCAACTCTACATGCCCCTAAAGCTGACCAACACGCCGGATTGTAGTCAGCTGGAGGCGTGTCTTAATGAAATTAAACAATGGATGTCCGCTAACTTATTGCAACTCAACGCTAAGAAAACGGAAATGCTGATTATCGGTCTTGCTAGACACCGACATCTATTTAATAATACCACCTTAACATTTGACAACCAAACAATTACACAAGGCGACTCGGTAAAGAATCTGGGTATTATCTTCCACCCAACTCTCTCGTTTGAGTCACACATTAAGAGTGTTACTAAAACGGCCTTCTTTCATCTCTGTAATATCGCTAAGATTCGTTCCATTTTGTCCACCAGCGACGCTGAGATCATTATTCATGCGTTCGTTACATCTCGTCTCGATTACTGTAACGTTTTATTTTGGGGTCTCCCTATGTCTAGCATTAAAAGATTACTGTTGGTACAAAATGCGGCTGCTAGACTTTTGACAAGAACAAGAAAGTTTGATCATATTACGCCTATACTGTATATACCTTTATATACTTTGTACATTTATACATATATACATATATATACACTACCGTTCAAAAGTTTGGGGTCACATTAAAATGTCCTTATTTTTCAATGAAGATAACTTTAAACTAGTCTTAACTTTAAAGAAATACACTCTATACATTGCTAATGTGGTAAATGACTATTCTAGCTGCAAATGTCTGGTTTTTGGTGCAATATCTACATAGGTGTATAGAGGCCCATTTCCAGCAACTATCACTCCAGTGTTCTAATGGTACAATGTGTTTGCTCATTGGCTCAGAAGGCTAATTGATGATTAGAAAACCCTTGTGCAATCATGTTCACACATCTGAAAACAGTTTAGCTCGTTACAGAAGCTACAAAACTCACCTTCCTTTGAGCAGATTGAGTTTCTGGAGCATCACATTTGTGGGGTCAATTAAACGCTCAAAATAGCCAGAAAAAGAGAACTTTCATCTGAAACGCGACAGTCTATTCTTGTTCTTAGAAATGAAGGCTATTCCACAAAATTGTTTGGGTGACCCCAAACTTTTGAACGGTAGTGTGTATATATATATATATATATATATATATATATATATATTGTAATGGACTGTCCGAAGCTTAAACAGGCAACAAAAGTAGTTTAGTACAACAAATGTATTTACCCATTATCAGAAGTGCAGGTTGAATTAAGTTGGCCGTGCAGACAGACCACATGTTACTCCGGAGCAAACAAGACACACACAAGCCAAAATCACTCTCGAGTTCCGGTCTTCTGCCATTTTTTATATGTCTCTTGTGCGTCATTGTTTGTTATCTAATGCGTCAATGTCTTTTATCTAGTGCGTCAATGTCTTTGTTTTCCCTATCTGTTCCATAACAACTCGAATCCTTTAGACAGTCAACACATTCTGTAGACAGGTTGGCACGACTTAATATTCACTTTTGTCCCACTGGCACAGAATAGAAGAGAAATTAAATGAGCGTACATTCTTGACAGACATGCAATATAGGTCAAAGGTCAGAAATTCTACGACATATATATATATATATATATATATATATATATATATATATATATATATATATATATATATATACCTATACTGACTCACCTGCACTGGCTTCCTGTGCACTTAAGATGTGACTTTAAGGTTTTACTACTTACGTATAAAATACTACACGGTCTAGCTCCATCCTATCTTGCTGATTGTATTGTACCATATGTCCCGGCAAGAAATCTGCGTTGTAAAAACTCCGGCTTATTAGTGATTCCCAGAGCCCAAAAAAAGTCTGCGGGCTATAAAGCATTTTCTATTGGGGCTCCAGTACTATGGAATGCCCTCCCGGTAACAGTTAGAGATGCTACCTCAGTAGAAGCATTTAAGTCCCATCTTAAATCTCATTTGTATACTCTAGCCTTTAAATAGACCCCAGAGTCGGGACCCGGGGTGGACCGCTCGCCTGTGCATCGGTTGGGGACATCTCTGCGCTGCTGACCTGTCTCCGCTCGGGATGGTCTCCTGCTGGCCCCACTATGGACTGGACTCTCACTATTATGTTAGATCCACTATGGACTGGACTCTCACTATTATGTTAGATCCAATATGGACTGGACTCTCACTATTATGTTAGATCCACTATGGACTGGACTCTCACTATTATGTTAGATCCACTATGGACTGGACTCTCACTATCATGTTAGATCCACTATGGACTGGACTCTCACTATTATGTTAGATCCACTATGGACTGGACTCTCACTATTATATTGGATCCACTATGGACTGGACTCTCACTATTATGTTAGATCCACTATGGACTGGACTTTCACAATATTATACTAGACCCACTAGACGTCCATTGTATCCGGTCTCCCCTAGAGAAGGGGGGCGGGGGGGCGGGTCACCCACATCTGCGGTCCTCTCCAAGGTTTCTCATAGTCATTCACATCGACGTCCCACTGGGTTGTGAGTTTTTCCTTGCCCTGATGTGGGCTCTGAGCCGAGGATGTCATTGTGGCTTGTGCAGCCCTTTGAGACACTTGTGATTTAGGGCTATATAAATAAGCATTGATTGATTGATTGATTGATTGATACCAGCACACGATACACATGAGATGGCACACAATTTAGTAGCACGTGAACAATAGGATTGGTCCTGGTGGAGATCTACACTCTTAGTGCTTTTCTTCTTTATTCAGAGTAATCATTTGACTTTCTAAAGGTTTTTAACTAAAACAACTAAGTGGGTTGAAAAATATTTCTGTGTTTCTTAATTGTAGTATTTAAAATGTAGGATTTTTCTTCTTCAATGTTTGCCCTTTTTCTGGTTTGAACAACAGCCATGGAAAAAGTCTGTGCACGTGCTTGTATATATATATTTTATTTTGAAACTGTAGTTGTCCATTATTTGATGTTAGATACTTTTGCCAACCATTGTTTTAAAACAAGATTAAATGCCTTTATTTTGAAAAACCACTGTTGTGGAGTAGGAAACGGAAGTTGCTGGCTTCTAGCGCATGCGCAAATCTACTTGAAGCCAAGCAAGAAGACGAAGACCGCATGCTATGGTTGTTCGGAGATTCTTCGAATTCACGATCTTAAAGTCATATGATTAACAGCAAATATAGCAACAAATATCTCAATTGGTATTTTCCAAAGCCACGAAACGTGCATTGAGTTTGGAGCGATATCTGAAGTGAAGATTGAAGACGTGATAGAAGATGGACGACTACTGCTATGCTAAGATGGCGACGTCCGCTAAAAGAGAACATGAAAGAGAATCAGCGCCACCAACTTCCAGCAAATCACCAACGGAGATAAAGACGAAAGATGAAGGTGAGTGACTTGAAGTTTTGTCATTTGAAAACTATTTCAAGCCTTTAAAATCGAAATTAGCCGGCTTTGTTGAAGAATGTAAAGAAAGAGCCGCCATGATTGTTAGCTTGAAGAAGGCAGTGGAGTTCACATCAGAGGAGATGAAAGAATGCAAAAGTCAAATGAAGAAAGTGGAAGAGCAAAACAAGCGCTTGTGTAAAGAAAATAATGATGTGAAAGAAGAGATGTTGGGGAAGAGTAAGAGATGTGAAGAGAAGACTGGACCACATGTCTACATCAACGTGCAGAGGATTGGAGGTCATAAAGAACAAGAATCATTTCATTACTGTCAACTTTTGATTGGGAAGTTCAAAGTTACTAAAGAAAATGTAAATAATTTGCATTCTTGTTATGCGCCTTGTTAGAATGTTGTAGAAAGTAAACACTTAATACACCCTGTAGTTTTAAACTTAAACTAATTGATGAAGTACTATTTTAGTTGACTTCATCTGGCGTCAGGCTGTCGCCGGCCGGTATATATAAATATAATATGTGTATATATATTAAATGGTAAATGGGTTATACTTGTATAGTGCTTGTCTACCTTTAAGGTACTCAAAGCGCTTTGACACTATTTCCACATTCACACACACATTCACACACTGATGGCTGGAGCTGCCATGCAAGGCGCTAACCATGACCCATCAGGAGCAAGGTCTTGCTCAGGGACACAACGGACAGGACTCAGATGGCGGAAGCTGGGGATCAAACCGGAAACCCTCAAGTTTCTGGCACAGCCGCTCTACCAGCCGAGCCACGCCGTCCCATCCATCCATCTTCTTCCGCTTATCCGTGGTCAGGTCGCGGGGACAGCAGCCTAAGCAGAGAAGCCCAGACTTCCCTCTCCCCAGCCACTTTGTCCAGCTCCTCCCAGGGGATCCCGAGGCGTTCCCAGGCCAGCCAGGAGACTCCCAACGTGTCCTGGGTCTTTCCCGTGGCCTCCTACCGGTAGGATGTGCCCTAAACAGGTGTTTGGGTGGCATCCTGACCAGATGCCCGAACCACCTCATCTGGTTCCTCTCCATGTGGCTTTACTTTGAGTTCTTCACAGATGGCAGAGCTTCTCACCCTATCTCTAAGGGAGAGCCCCGCCACCCGGCGGAGGAAACTCATTTCGGTCACTTGTACTCGTGATCTTGTCCTTTCGGTCATAACCCAAAGCTCATGACCATAGGTGAGGATGGGAACGTAGATCGACCGGTAAATTGAGATCTTTGCCTTCTGGCTCAACTCCTTCTTCAACACGTCCGCATTACTAAAGACACCGCACCGTGAACAAGACTCCGAGGTACTTGAACTCCTCTACTTGGGTCAAGATCTCCTCCCCAACCCGGAGATGACACTCCACCCTTTTCCGGGCAAGAACCATGGACTCGGACTTGGAGGTGCTGATTCTCATCCCAGTCGCTTCACACTCGGCTGCGAACAGATCCAGTGAGAGCTGAAGATCCTGGCCAGATGAAGCCATCAGGACCACATCATCTGCAAAAAGCAGAGACCTAATCCTGCGGCCACCAAACCAGATCCCCTCAACGCCCTGACTGCGCCTAGAAATTATGTCCATAAAAGTTATGAACAGAATGGGCGACAAAGGGCAGCCTTGGCGGAGTCCAACCCTCACTGGAAACGCCATTAATATTATGTATAGTATATCAATATATGTGTATATATACATGAATACACACATATATATATATATATATATATATATATATATATATATATATATATATGAAAAGCCCTCGGCCAATTTTTTTTAGCCAAATGTGGCCCTCGAGTCAAAAAGTTTAGAGACCCCTGCACTGGCCTTTCTAGAGCTTTTCAGCTCTTTAGTATTCAAACCATTACTGCATTTAAACATGTTCTACAACCTGTCACTATTTACACTTCACGCACCCTCTTTATTAACCAGTAGAATTGTCCTTTGTTGCCTTTCTTCCTCTCCACCATGTTATTGCTTGTATGCACTTTGTGTGTGCGTTTTGACACACTCAACATCATGCGCCTTGGCTCTGTAGTCACCGCCACACAGCAGCATTCAGATGAAAGAACGGTACCGGTACTTTTCAAAGGTGGTATAGTACCGATTTCAATTGATTAGTACCACAATACTTTATTAGTAGCAGTATACTGTACAACCCTACTACACACACATACAGTACATAGAAGATAGTGTGTTTTTGTTGTTTGTGTCTTGCAGACGTCCAGCAGCTGATCGGTAATCCAGAAGAAGTTTCCCCTCAGTTAGGGGGGAGCTCCACTTTGAAGCAGGAGACTCCACAACCACCCTGCATTAAAAAGGAAGAGGAGGAACTCTGCATCACTCAGGAGGGAGAGTGTCTTCTAGGACGAGAGGAAGCTGATTACACCAAGTTTCCACTGAGTATTCTCTCTGTGAAGACTGAAGATGATGAAGAGAAACCACAAGTAGACAACCTCTTAGCTCCACTATCAGATAGTGAGGCTGAAGACGAGGTTGAAGAACCTTTGAGCAGCGATAAAGACTGTGAAGGTGATATGAGGACTCACACTGACAACAAACACTCTGAATGCTCTTCAAAGAAGAGAGGTAAAACATGTCTGAGCTGCTCAGTTTGTGCTGAAAGTTTTACTAAAAAGAGCCGTTTGACTCGACACATGAGAACACACACAGGTGAAAAACCATTCCATTGTTCAGTTTGTGGCAAAAGCTTTTCTCGAAATTGTGGTTTGACTGAACACATGAAAACACACACAGGAGAAAAAACATTTAATTGTTCAGTTTGTAGCAAAAGCTTTTCTCGAAATTGCAGTTTGACTGAACACATGAGAACACACACAGGTGAAAAACCATTTAACTGTTTAGTTTGTGGTAACAGCTTTTCTCGAAATTGCAGTTTGACTCAACACATGAGAACACACACAGGTGAAAAACCATTTCAGTGTTCAGTTTGTGGCAACAGCTTTTGTCAAAATAGCAAGTTGACTCAACACATGAGAATACACACAGGTGAAAAAACATTTAATTGTTCAGTTTGTGCCAAAAGCTTTTCTGTTAAGAGCACTTTGACTGAACACATGAGAACACACACAGGTGAAAAACCATTTATTTGTTCAATTTGTGGCAAAGGCTTTTCTGTTAAGAGGAATTTGACGCAACACATTAGAACACACACTGGACTAAGACCATTTAATTGTTCAGTTTGTGGTAAAAGCTTTCCTAATAATAGCTCATTGTGTCGACACATAAGAACACACGCTGGAGAAAAACCATTAAGTTGTTCAGTGTGCTGTAAAAGGTTCACACATAATGCAGACGCAGTAAAACACATAGGAACACACAAGGGAAAATAACCAATTAGCTGTTTAGTTTGTGGTATTTTGCTCAAGCTGTTTAATCTGCGAAGACTCCAGGCAAAGACAAAAGTACAGACCACCAAGGTTCATGACTTTCTCTTTGCCGACGACTGTGCCCTGAATGCTTCCAGCGAGCTGGAAATGCAACGGAGCATGAACAACTTTGCCACAGCATGCTCAGACTTTGGACTCACAATCAGTACAAAGAAAACAGAGGTGATGCATCAACCTGCTCCTGGAGACCCGTACACTGAGCCCCTCGTCAGCGTAAATGGTGAGGACTTCAAAGCTGCTGAAAAGTTTGTCTACCTGGGTAGCACCTTGTCACGCGTGGGCAACATTGACGAGGAGGTCATGCATAGGATAGCGCATGGAAGTGCTGCATTTGGCCGACTTCGCAGTTCTGTCTGGGAGCGCAGAGGGCTTAGCCTACGGACCAAACTTAAGGTCTACCGTGCTGTTGTCCTACCCGCCCTGCTGTATGCCTGTGAGACCTGGACTGTATACAGCCGGCATTCTAAACAGCTTAACGCTTTCCACATGAGATCCCTCAGGAGGCTGCTCAACATCAGGTGGCAGGACAAGATCCCAGACACTGAGGTCCTCCACAGGGCTGAGATGGATAGCATAGTGTCTTTCCCACCTTCTCTTGCCGCTGTCTGGCGGTGGTGGCCCATCGACTGGACTGCAAATACAGCCTGACTACCTGTTGCTGTGTGGTTTAAATCCGGGCAGCCTAGCCTTGGACTCCCGGCTGCTAACGTCGGATCCCGGACAAACATTTTCCCTCCGCTTGCTGCCACTATGCTGAAATACTCCTTCTCGAAGCTGCTGGAGCTTAACAAAAGCGCCATTCCAGCATGCATCTCAATAATTCAACAACTTGGACTCATATGCCGATCCCGCTACAAACAGAGGCTCCCGACGACAATTTGTTTACAGCCAGTCCTCTATCCCTTCCATCTGCTCAACACAACGCCAAGTCGCACCCAATTCGCGTCATCAGAACGCCGGCAACATGGGACCATGTAGCAACCCCGGAAATGACGCGAGACCACGCAACCATAAGCTACGTGGAAAACATGGAGTGGATCACACTGTGAAGCTTCCAGTCACTGGAGTGGATTCCACTGCTCACACCGTGAGGCTTCCACTTACCAGGCTGCAAAATAAACGTGGAGTGGATCTCAATCTACTTCGCCCTCTCCAGAGATTTACTCCCTCCCCATTACTCAAAATTGAACTTTTCAATGTTCAATCTCTCACTGACAAAACCGCACTCATTCATACTCACATCCTCGACAAGGGACTAGACCTAATGTGTCTCACTGAAACCTGGCACAAACCAGAGGAATACATCAACCTCAACCGTGCATGCCCTCCTGGCTATAAATACCTAGAGAAGGCCCGCAGCACGGGGCGTGGTGGTGGCATAGCTATTCTCCACAAGGACCACCTGGAACTGTCCCCTGTCCCCCTGCCTCCGCTGTCCACTTTCGAATGCTTTGCATTCAACTGCAAACCCCCCTTTTCCATGACCCTGCTCCTCATTTACCGACCACCCAAACAAAACGCAACTTTCATCTCCGAAGTTTCTGACCTCCTCACCACCCTCTGCTCAACATCCACAAATGTCATAATTCTGGGAGACATAAACATCCATGTGGACAACCCATCCTGCCAATTTGCATCTGATTTCTTACAACTACTGGACTCTCTGGACCTCACACAACATGTGGATACCCCCACACACAGCAGGGGACACACTCTTGACCTGGTCATCACAGACTCCACTCCCATCAAAAATCTGGTCGCCTACTCACTGGGCGTGTCTGACCACAAGGTCATTTCCATGGAGCTACAGTTCCCTACCTCTCATATCAAGCCCAAACGCCAAATCAATTTCCGTAATTTTAAAAACATAAACCCCGCCACTTTCACCTTCGACCTGGAATTCCTCTCTGCTGCAATCCCCCCATCCTTGAGCGATGCAGTCGACCACTACAACACCATTTTGAAAAACCTCCTCGACCTCCACGCCCCTGTTAAAACCCGTACAGTCACCTTCTCACACTCAGCCCCCTGGTTCACACCCGAGCTGAGGAAAATGAAGACGGCCGGGCGGGCTCTGGAGCGGCGGCGAAACTCCACTGGGCTAACTGTCCACAGACAGGCCTTTAGGGAACACCAAAAGGCCTACGCAAGATCTCTCAGGGAGGCACAGTCACAATTTTACTCCAACATAATCAACAAAAACCCTGGCAACTCTAAAACACTCTTCTCCACCGTCAACCACTTTCTGCAACCACAATCCTCCAAACACCATAACACAACAGCTGATCAATGCAACACCTACCTTGAGTTCTTCAGAACTAAGGTAGACAACATCCGCTCCCTCCTTTCTGGCCCCGTCACTCAAATTGTCCCAACCATCGTCCCACTGCCTCTGATCCCTAACCCCCTCTCATCTTTCACCAGCACTACACAGCAAGAGATTGAGGACATTGTCAGAGGAATGAAGCCCTCTACCTGTGCCCTGGACCCTCTTCCCACCACCTTAGTCAAAACCAACATCTGTACAATAAGCCCCCTGATCACCAACATCATCTACCTCTCCTTTCAGACCGGCCACATTCCACTAACTCTTAAGACCGCCATCCTCACCCCTCTTCTTAAAAAACCCTCCCTCGACCCAGACACCCTCTCCAACTACAGGCCCATCTCAAACCTACCATTCCTCTCTAAAAAACTGGAGAAAGTAGTCTCCTCACAGCTCCAAACTCATCTCAAACTCAACAACATTAGCGAAAAATTTCAATCTGGTTTCCGTTCTGCCCACAGCACAGAAACCGCCCTGGTCAGGGTCACTAACGACCTCCTGATGGCGGCGGATGCCGGCTCCCCCTTCTCTGTTAATCCTACTGGACCTTACAGCCGCATTTGACACTGTCGACCACAACATCCTAATCAGTCGCCTTCAATCCACCATCGGTCTCAACAATACAGCACTACAGTGGTTCAAGTCCTACATCTCCGGTCGGTCAGAATATGTCTCCCTGGGAGGTTCACATTCGCGCACCCTGCCTGTCACCTGCGGTGTACCCCAGGGATCTGTCCTCGGCCCCACCCTGTTCACCTTGTATCTACTACCCCTTGGCCGTATCATCAGCAGGCATGGAATTTCCTTCCATTGCTATGCTGATGATACACAGCTCTACCTGCAAACAATGCAAACCTCACCCTCATTTCCAACGCCCCTCTCCATTCTCACCACCTGCCTGGAGGAGATAAAGGCATGGATGAGCATCAACTTCCTGCAGCTCAATAGCTCAAAAACAGTGGTCATGAAAATAGGCACCCCACACCAGATCAACACATGCCCCATAACCAGCATCACCTTCTCTGGACAGGACCTGCCACTCTCCCCAGTTGTGACCAACCTGGGAGTGAAAATGGACCCCCACCTGAACTTTGAAGCCCACATCAACTATCTGCGCAAAACCTCTTTCTTTCACCTCCGCAACATCTCAAGACTCCGCCCCTCACTCACCCCAGCCGACACTGAAAGACTCGTCCATGCCTTCATCTCCTCCAGGCTTGATTACTGCAACGCACTCCTCGTCAGGGTCCCCAAAAAGAGCATCAAAAAGCTCCAGTACATTCAAAACAGCGCAGCGAGGATCCTGACGAGAGTGCGCACGCGTGATCATATCACACCTATCCTCACATCACTCCACTGGCTCCCTATTGCATCCCGGACCCAATTTAAGATCAACCTGCTCACTCACCAATGCATCTACGGCAACGCCCCCTCCTACCTCAAGGACCTAGTTTCCCCTCAACCCCCTACCCGCAGCCTCCGCTCCTCAAACACTAACCTCCTCAAACCCATCAGGACAAAGTTACAATCTATGGGCCGCCGGGCTTTCTGCTCGACCGCTCCCGAACTTTGGAACGCTCTCCCCGACCATCTTAGAGCACCACAGTCGGTCGACCATTTTAAGAAGGGACTAAAAACCCACCTTTTTAGCACAGCTTTTATCTAATTTCTCTGCCTTCTTGTTTTTAAATGCACTGCTTGCTTATCTGTTTTTTTATCCAGTGCTTTCAGGCTCTTATTTCTACTTTATCTATGTTTCTGTTTTATCTAGTGTGTGTCATGATTCATTTCTATTTTAATTTTTTATTACATATTCTTACTTTCTATTTTTATTTTTAATACTTTGTAGCACTTTGAGATTTTAACAAATGTAAAGTGCGTAACAAATGCAATTCATTATTATTATTATCTATGCCATCCTCAAGCGTTCCCAGCTGAGATGGGCTGGCCATGTCTGCCGCATGTCAGATGAACGCCTACCAAAAATGCTCCTGTACGGTGAACTGCACCATGGAAAGCGCTCACGCGGCGGACAGCAGAAACGCTT
The DNA here is from genome assembly GCF_033978785.1 of Entelurus aequoreus. Lineage (NCBI taxonomy): Eukaryota > Metazoa > Chordata > Actinopteri > Syngnathiformes > Syngnathidae > Entelurus > Entelurus aequoreus. Next base: position 8,452,474 of record NC_084747.1, read on the forward strand.
TAAGGACACCTTAAAGGCCAGTCTCAAGGGCTGTGGTCTGGACCCAGAGACAAGGGAAGCCGATGCCCAACACCGTTCAAACTGGCGCTCTGCAGTCTGGCATGGTGTAGCAGACTTCGAGGAAAAACTCATCCATGAAGCCGAACAGAAACGACAGCTTCGCAAGACCAGAGACAGTTCCTCCCTCCCTGCCAGCCACCCCCCAGCCATAACCTGCCCTCACTGCAGCCGGTCATTCCGCGCAAGGATTGGCCTCATCAGCCATCTTCGCACACACAAATCCACGTGAAGTCACCTGGTCATCTTCGAAAACGAAGGACGAACATGATGATGTTGCTCATATGTGGCGACATCCACCCTACCCAGGACCTCCTCACTGCTTCTTTCACAAATATCTGAGGTATTCATACAAACTTGGATTATTTGGAGCATAATCTTATCCACTCATGACCCCATGTCTTCTCTGTATCTGAAACCTTCCTGAACAGTAAGATAGATGATGCTTCAAGTGCTTGGTTACTCCCTCTTCAGTCCAGGGACCTGGGGCCTCATGTGTCAAGTTTGCCCACGCTCAAAAACCTGCACTACACCCTTTTTCACTGCAAAGTTGAGATGTATCAAAACTGACGTTGACGCATAAGGGATACTGGGTAACTGTTTGCATAACAAACTGCCAACTTTTAATCTTTGACTTTGTCATATTTGTATTTTTAAGTTATCATGCCATGATTTTACCCGTCCCGCCCACGTGGAAATAGATTTTCCTCCATGCGGCCCCTGAGCTAAAATGAGGTTGACACCCCTGCTGTAATCTGACTCATGTGAGCAGGTTACTGTATAAACACATTTTGTTATAAGTTATAAAAATGTGTTCAGTTCTCAGAGACACATCAATGTCAGTGTAGCTGCTGACAGAAGCAACATGTATATTTGATATATAATGTCATAGTTGGTGAGAATAAATAAATACAATGCATAAAGATAAGTTCATATTGTGCACATAATGTGATTAAAAAGGTATTTCCTTGGGTTAATTCATGCAAGTTTGTTAACTTTATTTTTGTTACAAACCCATGTCAATTGAGTGGGGAATATATGTTTTGTTTCCGGTTTGGTCACGTTGTTGGGGGGACAATTAATATGTGAGGGAATTAAGGAAGCAGCATGAGACGACAAGTGTTTGATGTGGAAGACGTTAATGGAGTCTCGGATTGAAAATAAACTTTATTCCCTTGGAGTTTATGAGGCCAACGAGGTATGATTACTTCTGATATGTTTGTGAAATCTATGTGTTTTCTTTTTTGGATGTCAGACTAATTGTAAGTTCTGTTTGCTTATTTTATTACTTCTGACGGCATTATATTTGGCATCGTTGGTAACGGGAAGAAGACGTGGCTGAAATAAATGTCTGTGAGAAAAACCTTGATTAAGACCTCGGAGGGAGTAACACTGATCATGTATGGAAGTAGAATTGTCTCACATCAACTTACATATATCAATATGATATTAATACATATGCATATATTAATAAATATACAAATGTTATTCATAAATAATTTGTATAAATAAACGCGTATTTGTAAATATATTTTTGAGATTTGAAAATATATATAAACAAAATGTATGAATATAAAAATGTGACATACAAATAAATCAAGAATTTGTATAAATGTGTATTTGTGAATATATATTTGAGATTTGAATATAAATATGCTTGATTGTGTTTTTGTATTGAATTTGCATATGTGGATTGCTTTTTTTCCTTTTGTGTAGATGAGACATTTCCACCACTAACCAGATGCACAAATAAATGTGACCTACACACTCCCCTACACAACCAGGAGAGGGCACTGCAGCCAGAGCAGTCTGGGTCACAGATGCATTGTACAATATACAAAAACAATCCACGTCTTTACAGATAAAACGCACAATGGGCCTGAGCTAGCTAACGTTAGCATTGTGTTAGCTAATGCTAATGTTTTCAGTTAATCTGAAAGACCGTGCTAGCTGCTTATTTTATTGCATCAATGCCGTTTAATGACCTTGTCCCGATGTAGATACTGATCTCTTATCAGTGCAATGTGTGACTCTGGCTGCAGTGCCCTCTGCTGGTTGTTCAGGGGAGTGTGTAGGTCACATGTATTTGTGCATCTGGTTTGTGGTAGAAATGTCTCATCGACACAAAAGCAGAAAAGCGATCCACATATGCAAATTCAATACAAATACAAAATCAAGCATATTTATATTCACATCTCAAAAATATATTTACCAATACACGTTCATTTATAGAAATTCTCGATTTATTTGTATGTCACATTTTTATATTTATACATTTTATTTGTATATATTTTCAAATCTCAAAAATATATTTACAAATACAAGTGTATTTATACAAATTATTTATTTATATATCACATTTGTATTTGTATATTTATTAATATATGCATTAGTATTAATATAATATTGATATATATAAGTTGATGTGAGACAATTCTACTTCCATACATTATCAGTTAAAATAATAAATAAAGTATGGCTTTCAACTAAGGCTGTCAATGTTAATGCGTTACCATAAATGAATGATGATTAATCACAGTGTTGGTGTAACGGCTACTCTTGCGTTCAAAAAAGTTTCGAAAAAATAAAAATAAAGTAATGCAGACTAGTCTTGAGGAGGAGGTGTTTGACTCACTAAATTCCTTAAGCACTCGCGGAGATATTTCTAGATTCAAAATTATCATAATTTATTTTCACAAACAAAAAATATTCTCCGTGGTTGACTTTCAAAATAATCAAAATAACTTATTTAGCGTGGCTTCAAAGTAACTTGTTTAGCGTTGCTTGTTTAGCGTGGCTTCAAAATAACTTGTTTTAGCGTGGCTTCAAAATAACTTGTTTTAGCGGTAAACAAACGGTTCACTCCTCACTCCTTCAACATGATAGACAGACAAAGGGCCCCCAGCTGTCCTGTCTTCTTAATTATAGGAGGAGGAAGTGGCTCACCAGTAGGAGCGTGAGCAGCTGAAAACAATCAGTCAATCACAATGAAATCTAAAACATCCAATAATTCATTAACATCATTCTTGACATTTGATTTCATTGTCAAACAATTAATAAATAAATAATATAGATAGGCTCCAACTGGCTCCAACATCCCGGCGCCTAATTGTGTGCTTTAGCAAAACAATTACATAAATAATAATATTCACAAGAGCCATAATGGAACAATACAATCCAAACAATTATGTTCTTCAAATTCAAAGTTAATTAAGTTACTTGAGTTAATCGTCAAGTCTCTTCAAAGTCCATAGTCATATCTGAAGCGGTCATCGAGTCTGGAGAACCGAAGCCCCCCTCAGTCCATCAAACTGCTTCCATTAGCAGCCAGAGTTTATCTATTGGTTGTTGAACCGTGTTGGTCTTGGTTTTAACCAAAACACTTCTCACAAAGCCTTTGGCATCTGGAAATGTCTTTACTTGTTCCATGGTCTTAGGTCCATGGCCTTGTTATGTGTTTCCTTGTTCCATGGTCTTGTTATATATTTCCTTGTTCCATGGTCCATGGTCTTATGTGTTTCCTTGTTCCATGGTCCATGGTCTTGTCCTTGGTGGAGTCCTTGATTTTCTTATTTTTCTCCTTTTCAACTGTTCTGTGTACGTCTTTGCCATCTCCTTTTCCGCCGTATGGGAATGTGTAAGGATCAGCCTCTAAGGGCATTGGCTCTTTGTCAAAAAGTAAGCTTCCCCTCTGACCGTACAGGTCTCAGAGTTCCTCCGTTTTGTCACGTTTGTCTCCTTTGTCCTTCTTGACCTTTTCTTTATCTTCGTCATGGCTTTTTTTGGAAGAAGAAGAGGAGGAATGCCAATGTCTTTCTTTCTCTCTGAACTTATCCTGAGGTGTGACTTTGTCTTTATCCCGGAAAGGCAGTGGCAGAGGATTGTGACCATCTTTAAGAAAGACTGAACTTGAGGCGATCTCCATAGAACATTTATCCTCAACTGACATCTCATTTTTCTCCTCAAATATGTTTTCAGAGAAATCCTGGTTATATTGTCTGATGAGGAGGTCCTTCAGCTCAATTACTGAGATTATGTTAGTTGACACTGCAATGGGCCCAGCATGTTCTGTAGCACTGCAACTGAGTGGTCCAGTTACCACTCATCCCAGTCTGGTTTGGACTGCATATGGTCCATTCTTTTGACTGTTTATTATATTCCACGGCTCCATTGCCCGAGGAACATCAGTCCCAATAAGAAGTTCAACATCTGCCTCAATTTCTTTTAAGTCAATGCCACCAAGATATGGCCACCTCTTCAAGTCAGCCTTTGTGATGATGTTTTTCTTTGAGACAGGTATCTTGCTCTGTGTGTACACTTTCGGCAGGTCCAGATATGTGAACCCTTCCAAGTCTCCAACCTCTAGTCCTCTGACCTCATAGGTCTTCGTAGGCTTTTCCTGTCCCATTGCTCGCAAAATAATTTCTGTTTTGCGTCCTTTCACATTCAGTCGGTCAATTAGATTCTCCGTGCAAAATGTTGCCGTGCTGCCTGGATCGAGGAAGGCATAGGTCTGAACATACCTGTTCCCTTTTCCCGCCTTAACTCTGACTGGAACGATTGCAAGTGCACAGTCTTTCCCGGCCCTGGTTGCATCACCGGCTGAAACAAGAGCAATGCTTATAGGGGTTTCTTCTGTTCCAGCAGTGGGCTTCGCTTGCTTTTCCTGCCTTGGGCCTTTTTCACTTGAAATATGAAGTACAGTAGGATGTTTCATTTTGCAAACCTGACACATTAATCTTCTTTTACAATTTTTGCTTAAATGACCTTTTAGTAGGCAACCAAAACAATATCCTCGTCTTCTTAAAAATTCAAGCCTTTTGTCATGTGACTGTGTTTTGAATTGTGAGCGGTCAATCAGAGCATGTTTGCCATGACAATATCCACATAAAGGGATGAATACCACTGGGTGTGGTTTGAGCAGGTTGTTGTGGAACAGATGATTGTTTTACAGTGCATCCTGCTGGCTCTGTATTCACAGCTACTGAAGTAGCAAAGCTGCTGTGTCTTTGGCTGATTGGTTTTAGTTCACTTGTGCTTCTTGGAAGAGGCCTTTTCGTTGTTATTTGGTCCTGAATGTCTCCAAACAACGGATCCAAAAGCATCTTGGCATGCTTTTCCACAAAATCCACAAAGTTGTTAAATCTGATTCTCCTGCCAGTTCTCTGTTGTGTCTCATAAGCTGTGCTTCGCCACCTTTCTCTGAGTTTGTAGGGTAGTTTGGATGTAATTAGCCTTAGGTTCTATGGGATATCAAGTTCCTCCAAATACTGTAAATATTGCATTACATTACAGCATCCTCTCAAATACATTGCATATGCATGCAGCATTTTCCCATCCTCAGCTTTAATCGCTGTCCAATTCAAGGCTTTTTCCAAATAAGCTCCCGATATTTTAATCTAATTTCCAAAGTGTTCTTTTAAGAGGCACCTTGCTTCATTATAGCCCCTACTGGCTTCCATGTGCAAACAGCTGCGAATCAAGTCTCTTGGCAAACCACTCAAGGTAGTAGAGCCGGTCTTGATCATTATCAGTCTTGTCTTCAATCAAGTGTTCAAATGCACGGATAAAAGACTGATATGCCAGTGGGTTACCATCAAACACGACATCTCTTTTGCTGGTAGTAGAGACAGTTTTTGCTGTGAGGCAATGAGTTTTGCGATGTCACTTTGTCTTTGAATAACCATATCCAAGTTATCATGAGCAGCATTGATAACCACATTATCTTGTGCAGAGTGATTTATTGGTTGAGTCTGATGTACACTTTGGGTCTTGTGTTTTTTAGTTGCGTTTTTGTTTTGAGATTTATTTAGATCTTCTGATGTGTTGGTGTTCCTTTTAAGTAGAGGTCTGTGGAGACTTAAGATGGTTTGGTGAAGTGGGGTCTTGGGTATTGCACCGAACTCTATAAAGTCCATATTGCTCTCCATAGTTTCTCTTTCATGATGAGAATAATAATATTCAGTCATGCCATCACCCGGAGGTACCTGAGCCACATCATGGCTTCCATGAATTAAATCACTTTGAAGGATTTGTATTTTAGCAGTTGATGCTGCGAGGTCTGCTTCCAACTCCATTTGCTCCATCTTTGCTTTAAGCTTTGTTTCCTCCAGTTGCAAGGTGTGTTTTTCCTTCAGTGCAGCAGCTCTAGCCATTGTAGCAGCTTGTTCCGCTTTGGCAATTTTTAATTCTGAGGATACTGAGGAACATCTGGAGGCTTTTGATCCAGTGGCAGACTTTGATTTGTGAGATACATTTGATACGCTGTCCAGTGGTCCAACTTTTGATTGTGCAATTTCTCTTTTCCATGTTTCAACATCTTTCATGAAATAATTCAAATTTATTATTCCGGGTTCATACCAGTCATAATAATCATTTTCCTTTTCCTCTTCTGATAAGAATTCTTGCACAAAGTTGTGAGCATTTTTATATTCATCCACAGCTCCTTTAAATGCATCATTGACTTTATCAGCATTTCTAACATCCGTTCATTTAGACTCCCCGTGCACGCGCCCAGTCTGCCTCTGCGCGAAGCAATGCGCGTTCACAGCATGTCCTCGTGCTCAGCTGCCGTCTCAGGTGTGCCAGACATCATTCCAGGTAATCACACAGCTCAATTTAATGTCCACTTATTTCATTCTTAAATGTCCTTCCAACATCCTGTTTTATTGCATTTCACATCCACAATCTGCAGCTTTCCTTTGATTCCATACAGCGCAGCGGCGCGTTCATTCATGACGTCATCAGCTTATTTTACTCACGGCCCGCCGGCTGCTGGCTGTCATCGGTGCAGCGCGATCTTGGTTGGTCTTTTGGGTCTTCAGTGAAGTTTGTTTACTTGTAACGGCTACTCTTGCGTTCAAAAAAGTTTCGAAAAAATAAAGTAATGCAGACTAGTCTTGAGGAGGAGGTGTTTGACTCACTAAATTCCTTAATAAGCACTCGTGGAGTTATTTCTAGATTCCAAATGATCATAATTTATTTTCACAAACAAAAAATATTCTCTGTGGTTGACTTTCAACATAATCAAAATAACTTATTTAGCGTGACTTCAAAGTAACTTGTTTAGCGTGGCTTCAAAATAACTTGTTTTAGCGGTAAACAAACTGTTTCACTCCTTCAACATGATAGACAGACAAAGGGCCCCCAGCTGTCCTGTCTTCTTAATTATAGGAGGAGGAAGTGGCTCACCAGTAGGAGCGTGAGCAGCTGAAAACAATCAAGTCAATCACAATGAAATCTAAAATATCCAATAATTCATTAACATCATTCTTGACATTTGATTTCATTGTCAAACAATTAATAAATAAATAATATAGATAGGCTCCAACTGGCTCCAACAGTTGGTTTTGACCGGCGCAGGAAGGCAGTGCGCATTGCACAAGCAGCGATGACGTCACACACCAGTGGTAGAGGGATGTGCTCTGCGCCCACTTTCGCTTCAAAACAAACCTCGATGGAACTTCAGATAAAACTGAGGTTATTAGTCAGTAATGCAGCGACAAACTTTCTTATCATCGGCACACATCAAGTTTAAAATAGAATCAAAGAATCAGGACGCACTTTGTCCTGTATGTTTATTAAGTAAGTGGCCAACAGAGCCCATTATTTTGTTTTCATGTTCCCGGGTGTGTGTAAAAGAAAAAGGTCAATGGTGACGTCACACGGCAGTTTTGACACAGCAGTTTGGCTACAGTCGCCAACACGCACCGAGCAGGCATCTTGTCAGTGCAGCAGATAACTAAAGTCAGTGTACAAAAGTGAAAATAGAAGTGTTCTGCTGTCTATGCTTGCAATAAGAGCAATATTTATGTGAGCGTGTTTGTTTCCTCACTGAGTGCAGTTGGTCCGAGGTCGAGTACAAGTCATCCTTCAATGAGGATATTACTGATAAAAGTCAAGAGGAAAAAACGTCAAAAGGGTGAAATGCTATAATGTTGAAAATGTATACTGGGGTAGTGTGAGTTTCACACTTTCACAACACTTACTTTGTCAAACAACTTGCCGTTTGCTTGAACCCACTAAAAGACAGAATACAACATTGTCGACTTTTGTTTCATTTCTATCTCCAAAGTATTTTGATATCAAAACATGTTTTCGTGATGAGGAGCACTTCAATTATGAGCCAGAAATGTAAGAAAAGATGAAAAGGGCCGCTAATTATTTAAAAGGTATTTTATTTTTTAAAGTGCAGTTGTCGATCGGAAGTTGCACACTTCTGGCGCATGCGCAAACACATGGAACAGTGGCAAAGCGGAAAGTCCAAGATGGCGGACTAAGCGGCGTGGCTTTCCGGAGAAGTTTCACATTTACGATCTTATAGATTCAAAAATAGCATCAAATACCTCAACTATTCACATTTTCTGAAGCCCACTAAACGGACTTTGAGTGTGGAGCGACGGCGTGTTATCTGAAGTGAAGATTGAAGACGTGATAGAAGATGGACGACTACTGCTATGCTAAGATGGCGACGTCCGCTAAAAGAGAACATGAAAGAGAATCAGCGCCACCAACGGAGAACAATCTGAAAAGCGAAGATGAAGGTGAGTGTGTTGCGTTCCCTCATTTGAAAGCTGTTTGAATGCCAAGCCCTAAAAATAGAAATTAGCCGACTTTGTTGAACAATGTAAACAAAGAACCTGTTAGCATTTTTCCTCTATCAAAAATTGCGGAAATGTTTGTCAGAAGTTACCGCAGTAGTATCCTGCACCGGAAAAACTGCTTTAATTTAAATAAAAAGTGATATTAATCGAAATTGGATGGTATATACTTTGTATTTTTTGTTCAGCACTTAGCATAGTGCTAATGGGTGAGGGCCGACATCCGGGCAACTGAGCTACATACGGGTTCTTCGAGCCATAGCAACCAGACTGGCGTTGAAAACAAACCGTTGCCATTACTCTTTAACCTGTCGACCTACGCTGGTTGAACCCGTCATTCTGCCTCCAAAATGCCGAAAAACTGTGTTGTTTTTGGTTGTGCTAACCACAACTGGAAAAATGGAAAACAAAGCTTGTATTTTGTTCTGCCAAAGCGTGATAAAAGCCCACAGAGACGAGACAAATGGCTCGCAGCCGAAGTCGGGGCCGGTGGCAACAAGAGCCGCCTCACGCTGTCTATGTCGGTGGCGATCGAGTTCCGCGACTACTTGGTGGACTTCATCGAACACTACGCCCAGTTGTGTCCCAGCAACCTGGGCATGGTGCAGGATGAGCCGCGGCGGGCCCTGAAAAGCGAGTTCCTAGTGCGGGAGAATCGGAAGTACTACATGGACCTGAAAGACAACCAACGGGGACGGTTCTTGAGGATCCGGTAGACCGTGAACAGGGGGCCCGGCTTGGGGTCAGACCATCGCGCTTCCGGCGCAGGGACTTATCGAGTTCCGCGACGCTTTGGGCAAACTTATTGACGATTACGGCGTGGACGAGGAGCCCGCGGAGCTGCCGGAGGGCTCGTCGAAGACTGTGGACAACAAGTGCTTCTTCTTCGACGTGGACTCCAACAAGTACGGCGTGTTCACACAAAGTTGTTGATAACTTCCGCGTCTCTTTCTTAGTAGCGCGCAGGCTAAGCTAACTAGCAAGCTAAGCTAAGCCTGAGAAGCTTTAAAGTTCACTGAGACGAGTCTGACGCAAATAATACATTTTCGTTTTTTCACACGATATGCGAATAAGTAAAAATGCGTAAATGAAGGATTTAACACCGACTTCCAAGCCACAACGCTCGTTAAATGCCTTTTCTGTCAATGCTGTGTTCGCTGTGAGCTGGTTTGTTTTCAACGAATTCCCGGTTGCTAGGGGATTGGTAGGCGGAAGTGACGTAGGTCCGCCCTCACCCATTGCTTGATCTGCTTATCAGTCAGCTTCTAAAACTTGTAGCTCATCCTCCTTATATTCAGGCTCAAAAATATAAGGTTCTGGATCATAATTTGTCCCAAAGTCTCGTGAAGTCTGCCTTTATTAGTAATAGTTGGTGGTGGTGTTGAAGGAAATAGTGAACATTATGATGCGTCTGTGTAAATAATGTGCCGCCATTTGCTTAAAATTATAAAAAATGATGAAAAGACATAAATATTACATGTTATTATGAATGTGCCTGTTATTACAGTACATATATACTTACAGCGTGTATATACAAAGTTGCTGGATATTTTGTTAGAGTTTTTTTTTTTAATAAAAGAAATACAGTGCATCCCCATTACCTGCATTGTTAGCTGACTTTTGTTAGCGTTTATTTAGGCGTTAGAATCAGTGATGGGCAGTAGTGCACAACAAGTAGTGACGCTATGTAGCTTAACTACAGTTCCCAGTAGCGTGGCGTTAGCTTCTCTCCTTTTTGAACCCGTAGTGATACCGAACAACCCTACTACACACACATACAGTATATAAGAAAGTGTGTTTTTGTTGTTTGTGTCTTGCAGACGTCCAGCAGCTGATCAGTAATCCAGAAGAAGTTTCCCCTCAGTTAGGGGGGAGCTCCACTTTGAAGCAGGAGACTCCACAACCACCCTGCATTAAAAAGAAAGAGGAGGAACTCTGCATCACTCAGGAGGGAGAGTGTCTTCTAGGACGAGAGGAAGCTGATTACACCAAGTTTCCACTGAGTATTCTCTCTGTGAAGACTGAAGATGATGAAGAGAAACCACAAGACGAAGACGAGGTTGAAGAACCTTTGAGCAGCGATAAAGACTGTGAAGGTAAAAATGTTCGAGCTGCTCAGTTTGTGGTTAAAAGCTTTTCTCAAAATAGCTCTTTGACTCGACACATGAGAACACACACAGGTGAAAAACCATATAAGTGTTCAATCAATCAAAGTTTATTTATATATTCCTTAATCACAAATTTCTCAAAGGGCTGCACAAGCCACAACGACATCCTAAGATCAGATCCCACATCAGGGCAAGGAAAAACTCAACCCAATGAATGGGAACAATGAGAAACCTTTGAGACCGGTGCGATGGACGTAAAGTGGATCTAGTTAATAGTGTAAGAGTCCAGTCCATAGTGGATCTAGTTAATAGTGCGAGAGTCCAGTCCATAGTGGATCTAGTTAATAGTGTGAGAGTCCAGTCCATAGTGGATCTAGTTGATAGTGTGAGAGTCCAGTCCATAGTGGATCTAGTTAATAGTGTGAGAATCCAGTCCATAGTGGATCTAGTTAATAGTGTGAGAGTCCAGTCCATAGTGGATCTAGTTAATAGTGTGAGAATCCAGTCCATAGTGGATCTAGTTAATAGTGTGGGAGTCCAGTCCATAGTGGATCTAGTTTATAGTGTGAGTCCAGTCCATAGTGTATCTAGTTAATAGTGTGAGAATCCAGTCCGTAGTGGATCTAGTTAATAGTATGAGAATCCAGTCCATAGTGGATCTAGTTAATAGTGTGAGAGTCCAGTCCATAGTGGATCTAGTTGATAGTGTGAGAGTCCAGTCCATAGTGGATCTAGTTGATAGTGTGAGAGTCCAGTCCATAGTGGATCTAGTTAATAGTGTGAGAATCCAGTCCATAGTGGATCTAGTTAATAGTGTGAGAGTCCAGTCCATAGTGGATCTAGTTAATAGTGTGAGAATCCAGTCCATAGTGGATCTAGTTAATAGTGTGGGAGTCCAGTCCATAGTGGATCTAGTTTATAGTGTGAGTCCAGTCCATAGTGTATCTAGTTAATAGTGTGAGAATCCAGTCCGTAGTGGATCTAGTTAATAGTATGAGAATCCAGTCCATAGTGGATCTAGTTAATAGTGTGAGAGTCCAGTCCATAGTGGATCTAGTTGATAGTGTGAGAGTCCAGTCCATAGTGGATCTAGTTGATAGTGTGAGAGTCCAGTCCATAGTGGATCTAGTTAATAGTGTGAGAATCCAGTCCATAGTGGATCTAGTTAATAGTGTGAGAGTCCAGTCCATAGTGGATCTAGTTAATAGTGTGAGAATCCAGTCCATAGTGGATCTAGTTAATAGTGTGGGAGTCCAGTCCATAGTGGATCTAGTTTATAGTGTGAGTCCAGTCCATAGTGTATCTAGTTAATAGTGTGAGAATCCAGTCCGTAGTGGATCTAGTTAATAGTATGAGAATCCAGTCCATAGTGGATCTAGTTAATAGTGTGAGAGTCCAGTCCATAGTGGATCTAGTTAATAGTGTGAGAGTCCAGTCCATAGTGGATCTAGTTTATAGTGTGAGAATCCAGTCCATAGTGGATCTAGTTAATAGTGTGAGAGTCCAGTCCAGCCGAGGGTTAGGTTTAGGGTTAGGGTTAGGGTTAACCCTAACCAACCCTAACCCAACCAGAAAATAGAAACTGCTCTATAGCCCGCAGACTGTTTTTGGGCTCTGAGAATCACTAATAAGCCGGAGTTCTTACAACGCAGATTTCTTGCCGGGACATATGGTACAATACAATCAGCAAGATAGGATGGAGCTAGACCGTGTAGTATTTTATACGTAAGTAGTAAAACCTTAAAGTCACATCTAAAGTGCACAGGAAGCCAGTGCAGGTGAGCCAGTATAGTTTATATATATATATATATATATATATATATATATATATATATATATATATATATATATATAAAAAGGTATATACAGCATAGGTGTAATATGATCAAACTTTCTTGTTCTTGTCAAAAGTCTAGCATCCACATTTTGTACCAACTGTAATCTTTCAATGTTAGACATAGGGAGACCCGAAGATAACACATTATAGTAATGGAGACGAGACGTAACAAACGCATGAATAATGATCTCAGTGTCGCTGGTGGACAAAATAGAACACATTTAGCGATATTACGGAGATGAAAGGCCTATTGAAACCCACTACTACCGACCACGCAGTCTGATAGTTTATATATCAATGATGAAATCTTAACATTATAACACATGCCAATACGGCCGGGTTAACTTATAAAGTGACATTTTAAATTTGCCGCTAAACTTCCGGTTCGAAACGCCTCTGAGGATGACGTATGCGCGTGACGTAGACCGGCGAACACGGGTATGCCTTCCACATTGAAGCCAATACGAAAAAGCTCTGTTTTCATTTCATAATTCCACAGTATTCTGGACATCTGTGTTCGTGAATCTGTTGCAATCATGTTCATTGCATTATGGAGAAGGAAGCTGAGCAAGCAAAGAAGAAAGTTGTCGGTGCGAAATGGACGTATTTTTCGAACGTAGTCAGCAACAACAGTACACAGCCGGCGCTTCTTTGTTTACATTCCCGGAAGATGCAGTCAAGATGGAAGAACTCGGATAACAGAGACTCTAATCAGGAGGACTTTTGACTTCGATACACAGACGCCTGTAGAGAACTGGGACAACACAGACTCTTACCAGGATTACTTTGATTTGGATGAGAAAGACGCAGACGTGCTACTGTGAGTATGCAGCTTTGGCTTCTAAACATTTGATCGCTTGACCGTATGTGCGCAACTTTTTTTTGCGTATGTACGTAACTTTTTTAAAATATATAAGCTTTATGAACCTTGGGTTAGGTGAACGGTCTTTTGGGCTGAGTGATTGTGTGTGTTGATCAGGTGTTTGAATTGTATTGGCGTGTTCTATGGAGCTAGCATAGGAGCTAGGAGCTAGCATAACAAACATGCAGGTGTTTTTATGCAGGATTAATTTGTGGCATATTAAATATAAGCCTGGTTGTGTTGTGGCTAATAGAGTATATATATGTCTTGTGTTTATTTACTGTTGTAGTCATTCCCAGCTGAATATCAGGTACCGTGAGTATGCAGCCTTGGCTGCTAAACATTTAATAGCTTGACCGTATGTGCGCGTCACGTACGTAACTTTTTAAAAATATATAAGCTTTATGAACCTTGGGTTAGGTGAACGGTCTTTTGGGCTGAGTGATTGTGTGTGTTGATCAGGTGTTTGAATTGTATTGGCGTGTTCTATGGAGCTAGCATAGGAGCTAGGAGCTAGCATAACAAACATGCAGGTGTTTTTATGCAGGATTAATTTGTGGCATATTAAATATAAGCCTGGTTGTGTTGTGGCTAATAGAGTATATATATGTCTTGTGTTTATTTACTGTTGTAGTCATTCCTAGCTGAATATCAGGTACCGTGAGTATGCAGCCTTGGCTGCTAAACATTTGATAGCTTGACCGTATGTGCGCGTCACGTACGTAACTTTTTAAAAGTATATAAGCTTTATGAACCTTGGGTTAGGTGAACGGTCTTTTGGGCTGAGTGATTGTGTGTGTTGATCAGGTGTTTGAATTGTATTGGCGTGTTCTATGGAGCTAGGAGCTAGCAGAGGAGCTAGGAGCTAGCGTAACAAACACGTAGGTGTTTTTATGCTGGATTAATTTGTGGCATATTAAATATAAGCCTGGTTGTGTTGTGGCTAATAGAGTATATATATGTCTTGTGTTTATTTACTGTTGTAGTCATTCCCAGCTGAATATCAGGTCATCCCCGGCTCTCACAGCATCTTCCCTATCTGAATAGCTTCAACTCCCCACTAGTCCTTCACTTGCACTTTACTCATCCACAAATCTTTCATCCTCGCTCAAATTAATGGGGAAATTGTCGCTTTCTCGGTCCGAATCTCTCTCACTTCATGCGGCCATCATTGTAAACAATAGGGAACTTTGCGTATATGTTCAACTGACTACGTCACGCTACTTCCGGTAGGTGCAAGCCTTTTTTTTATCAGATACCAAAAGTTGCAATCTTTATCGTCGTTGTTCTATACTAAATCCTTTCAGCAAAAATATGGCAATATCGCGAAATGATCAAGTATGACACATAGAATAGATCTGCTATCCCCGTTTAAATAAAAAAAATTCATTTCAGTAGGCCTTTAAGGAAGGCTGTTTTAGTAACTTGTATGATATATTGTAGCGTCCCGGAAGAGTTAGTGCTGCAAGGGGTTCTGGGTATTTGTTCTTTTGTGTTTATGTTGTGTTACGGTGCGGATGTTCTCCCGAAATGTGTTTGTCATTCTTGTTTGGTGTGGGTTCACAGTGTGGCGCATATTTGTAACAGTGTTAAAGTTGTTTATACGACCACCCTCAGTGTGACCTGTATGGCTGTTGATCAAGTATGCCTTGCGTTCAGTTGTGTGTGAAAAGCCGTAGATATTATGTGAGGGCCGGCACGTAAAGGCAGTGCCTTTAAGGTTTATTGGCGCTCTGTACTTCTCCCTACGTCCGTGTACACAGCGGCGTTTTAAAAAGTCATAAATTTTACTTTTTGAAACCGATACCGATAATTTTGAAACCGATCATTTCCGATATTACATTTTAAAGCATTTATCGCACATTCCTTTTGCAAATATTTTCCAGAGGATTTTCGAGATAAAGGGAATGTGGGACACCGGCCGGTAGTTTACCATGAGGTCAGGATCGAGGTTAGGTCTTTTGAGCAGAGGATGAATAACCACTTTTTTGAATGCTAGGGGAACAGTGCCAGAGGAAAGTGATAAGTTTATAATATTTAGCACTGATGGCCCTAATATTACAAACAGCTCCTTAATAAGTTTCTCAGGAAGTGGGTCAAGTAAACATGTTGTTTGTTTTATCCCATTTACACGCCGCTGTAGTTCCTCTAATGTTATTTCATCAAAAAGAGAGAGACTATTTTCGAGTGCAAAATCCATCGTAAATACATTTGTATCTATGTTAATAGAACCCAGTTGCAGCTGGGACGTGTTGTCTTTAAACTGCTTTCTAATGAGTTAGATATTCTTATTAACGAAATTCATAAAGTCGTCTGCCGAGTGGGTGGAGCTACTGGCAGGAGTCCTTTGTTGGGTTAGCGATGCTACTGTACTGAACAAATATTTAGTATCATTTTTATTGAGGCGGATGAGATTAGAGCAGTAATTAGCTATAGCTAAGGTAAGCATACCTTTATAAGTTAGTAAACTATCACTCCATGCTTGATGGAAAACCTCAAGTTTAGTCGCACGCCATTTGCGTTCCAGCTTTCTACATGATAGTTTAAGACCTCTAGTTTCTTCTGTAAACCAGGGGGTACACCTTTTAGGGGCCTTTATTAGCTTTAGCGGTGCTATACTATCAATGGTGTCGCGCAGGGTATCGTTAAAATTGTTAGTGAGGTTATCGATAGAGCCCAAATAATTTGGAAATGGCACCATTACCGAAGGCGGTAGGCAAGCAAGAGTCATAGTTGTGACAGCATTAATTTTGCACCTGCTAAAGCAGTGGTTCTTAGTAGCTTGTTGACAATGAGTCAGAACTTTGAATTTTATAAGGTAATGATCGGACATTTCTTTAGTGTACAGGAGTATCATAACTTGGGAGGTGGTGACACCCCGGACAAGGACTCCATCTAACGTATTACCGTTGTGATGCGTGGATTGATATATTATTTGTGTAAGACCACAGCTATCAATTATAGTCTGGAGCGCCACACACGGAGGGTCTGATGGAGTATTCAAATGGATATTAAAATCCCCCATTATATTTATATTATCTGCGTGCGTCACTAGATCAGCGACAAACTCTGAAATTTCACTGATAAAGTATGAATAGGGCCCAGGGGGGCGGTAGATAACAGCTAGGTAGAGAGCTAGCGGCGTTACAGACCCCATAGTAAGCCCCTAAAATTATTTATATTTATTACTTAGGTTAGGGGTAAGGTTAAGGTTTTCATTGTATATTAGTGCGACCCCTCCACCCCTTTTAAGGGGACGGGCAATATAAGCATTTGTATAATTAGGGGGAGATGCCTCGTTAAGAAGGAAACATTCATATAACCGGGTTATAAGGCGCACTGTCGACTTTTGAGGGAAAAAAAGGTTTTCAAGTGCGCCTTACAGTCCGGAAAGTACGGTAATAACGTTTTGGGAAACAATGATCTGATGTTTAAAAAGCCCATATTATAGGTAGTGGACTGTTTTGAGGATTTTTTGTTAATGTTATCCATAGTAGTGATATTAATAATGTTATGTTTGTTTTGTGTAGTGCGCCTTAAATAATTTGAATAATATATTATTGATATGATGGGGATTTTCAGATCGTTTGCTTGGTGCTGCGATAGATTGAACGCGTCATTATTTGCCACCTCAGTAGAATGCATGTTCACATCTGGTACAGTCACTGCAGAAAAAACATTGCGAGCTGTGTGTAAATCTACAAGAAATTATATATGTGTAGGAATTTTCCAGCCTGGCGCTGGTTAGTTCTAGCTTGACTGACTCCTAGGGATGATGTTTGATAAGAAATTATCGAGTTCGAGCCTATTATCGAATCCTCTTATCGAACCGATTCCTTATCGATTCTCTTATCGAGTCCAGATGGGTTGTTGTATATGGAAAAAAACACACAATATTTGGTTTAACAAAAGCTCACTTTTATTATATAAGAAAACAACTAAATCTAATAAATAAATAAATATTAACTGTTACCCCCTAAAAAAATAAAAAATAAATATTGACTGTTGTTACCCAAAGTATATTAAGTGGGATTTTTCAGAAAAACAAATATATACAGTAACACAAAAACAACCGTTCTCTGTGATCACTATAGGTGTATAAATAATAATATAGTGTTAAATAAAATCAGTCCTTTGGGCACAAAACTGAAAATAATACAGCTGTCCAAAAAGTGCACTTCTGCTGCTATTTGACATAACTGTTTGTTATGATGCTTTGACATTTTTGCACTTTATTTCTTTATTGAAAGAAAATTCTAAGATGCAACAGGAGTGACGAGCATGCGCGGTAGCCCCGAAAATTGTTGTTGCATGTCACCACCCGGCAGCTAAGAATGAGGTTATGAGCACGCTGTGAAAGTAAACGTCAAGAACTCAGCCAACACGCCTCGTCTGCATTATTTATAATTAGACAGACAACACATATACAGTGTGATTTTGTTTTGTTTACAAGGAAAGAAAAACAAAAGTTAAAAAAGGGAGATATATGTTGTATATATATGTATGTGCTGCGGTTGCCTTAAAGGCCTACTGAAATGAATTTTTTTTATTTAAACGGGGATAGCAGATCTATTCTATGTGTCATACTTGATCATTTCGCGATATTGCCATATTTTTGCTGAAAGGATTTAGTATAGAACAACGACGATAAAGATCGCAACTTTTGGTATCTGATAAAAAAAGGCTTGCCCCTACCGGAAGTAGCGTGACGTAGTCAGTTGAACATATACGCAAAGTTCCCTATTGTTTACAATGATGGCCGCATGAAGTGAGAGAGATTCGGACCGAGAAAGCGACAATTTCCCCATTAATTTGAGCGAGGATGAAAGATTTGTGGATGAGTAAAGTGCAAGTGAAGGACTAGTGGGGAGTTGAAGCTATTCAGATAGGGAAGATGCTGTGAGAGCCGGGGGTGACCTGATATTCAGCTGGGAATGACTACAACAGTAAATAAACACAAGACATATATATACTCTATTAACCACAACACAACCAGGCTTATATTTAATATGCCACAAATTAATCCTGCATAAAAACACCTACGTGTTTGTTATGCTAGCTCCTAGCTCCTCTGCTAGCTCCTAGCTCCATAGAACACGCCAATACAATTCAAACACCTGATCAACACACACAATCACTCAGCCCAAAAGACCGTTCACCTAACCCAAGGTTCATAAAGCTTATATATTTTTAAAAAGTTACGTACGTGACGCGCACATACGGTCAAGCTATCAAATGTTTAGCAGCCAAGGCTGCATACTCACGGTACCTGATATTCAGCTGGGAATGACTGCATCTTTCGGGAATGTAAACAAAGACGCGCCGGCTGTGTACTGTTGTTGCTGACTTCGTTCGAAAAATACGTCCGTTTCGCACCGACAACTTTCTTCTTTGCTTGCTCAGCTTCTTTCTCCATAATGCAATGAACATAATTGCAACAGATTCACGAACACAGATGTCCAGAATACTGTGGAATTATGAAATGAAAACAGAGCCTTTTTGTATTGTATTCAATGGGGAAGGCATACCTCTGTTCCCCGGGCTACGTCACACGCATACGTCATCCTCAGAGGCGTTTCGAACCGGAAGTTTAGCGGCAAATTTAAAATGTCACTTTATAAGTTAACCCGGCCGTATTGGCATGTGTTATAATGTTAAGATTTCATCATTGATATATAAACTATCAGACTGCGTGGTCGGTAGTAGTGGCTTTCAGTAGGCCTTTAAGAACGTTGCGACAGCTGCCGTAAAGGAGGTGCGTTGCTAGCCTGGTTGCTATGTTTCCGGTTGGTCGTAAAAGTGTTGGTCATGTGTTTGTACCCTGCTCAAATCTCTCAGTAATGTTATTCGTTGAATTATACCTTTTGTTTGAACTTTATTACACCTTGGAGCGCTTTTTCCGGTCCATTGTTTTCCTGCTTTCCCTATCTGCGCCTAATGACTGAGCTACGTGACGTCATTTCTTGTGATGTCTCAAGGGGCATTTCTGGTTGGGACTCGTTTCGTTCCCAGGGATTCGAATAAAGAACCAACTCTTTTTCTTTACTATAGTGGTCTCGATAACGGGTACCGGTTCTCAAAAAGGGATTCGAGTCAGAGGACTCGGTTCTTTTCTTATCGAACAACCGGGAAAACCGGTTTCGAGTGTCATCCCTACTGACTCCTTACTCTGTGTAACAGACACTGTAATTGCCTGTGTCTTGCTCTAGTGTAGTTAGTCAAGTGTGATTTAACCAGTAATCTATGTTTCTAGATAGAGTGAAGGCGCCTTCCCGGTTAGGGTGTAGGCCGTCCCTCATCAGCAAGCCCGGTTTCCCCCAGAAAGACGGCAAACTATCAATGAACGTTCTCTACAAAAACTAGCCAGCCACTTGTTAAGCGAGACTAATCTGCTATACATCTCATCATTGCCTCTCGCAGGCAGGAGGCCAGAGACAAGTACTCCATGCCTGGACATCTTTCTAGCGAGATTTCAAATCCTAACTACAAACCCCGTTTCCATATGAGTTGGGAAATTGTGTTAGATGTAAATACAAACGGAATACAAAGATTTGCAAATAATTTTCAACCCATATTCAATTGAATGCACTACAAAGACAAGATATTTGATGTTAAAACTCATAAACTTTATTTTTTTTTGCAAATAATAATTAAATTAGATATTCATGGCTGCAACACGTGCCAAAGTAGTTGGGAAAGGGCATGTTCACCACTGTGTTACATGGCCTTTCCTTTTAACAACACTCAATAAACGTTTGGGAACTGAGGAAACACATTTTTGAAGCTTCTCAGGTGGAATTCTTTCCCATTCTTGCTTGATGTACAGCTTAAGTTGTTCAACAGTCGGGGGGTCTCCATTGTGGTATTTTAGGCTTCATAATGCACACATTTTCAATGGGAGACAGGTCTGGACTACAGGCAGGCCAGTCTAGTACCCGCACTCTTTTACTATGAAGCCACGTTGGTGTAACACGTGGCTTGGCATTGTCTTGCTGAAATAAGACAATGTATGCACTTTGTGTGTGCGCGTTTTGACACACTCAACATCATGCGCCTCCGCTCTGTAGTCACCGCCACACAGCGGCATTCAGATGAAAGAACGGTACCGGTACTTTTCAAAGGTGGTATAGTACAGATTTCAATTGATTAGTACCACTATACTTTATTAGTAGCAGTATACTGTACAACCCTACTACACACACATACAGTACATAGAAGAAAGTGTGTTTTTGTTGTTTGTGTCTTGCAGACGTCCAGCAGCTGATCGGTAATCCAGAAGAAGTTTCCCCTCAGTTAGGGGGGAGCTCCACTTTGAAGCAGGAGACTCCACAACCACCCTGCATTAAAAAGGAAGAGGAGGAACTCTGCATCACTCAGGAGGGAGAGTGTCTTCTAGGACGAGAGGAAGCTGATTACACCAAGTTTCCACTGAGTATTCTCTCTGTGAAGACTGAAGATGATGAAGAGAAACCACAAGTAGACAACCTCTTAGCTCCACTATCAGATAGTGAGGCTGAAGACGAGGTTGAAGAACCTTTGAGCAGCGATAAAGACTGTGAAGGTGATATGAGGACTCACACTGACAACAAACACTCTGAATGCTCTACAAAGAAGAGAGGTAAAACATGTTTGAGCTGCTCAGTTTGTGCTGAAAGTTTTACTAAAAATAGCAGTTTGACTCGACACATGAGAACACACACAGGAGAAAAACCATTCAATTGTTCAGTTTGTGGCAAAAGGTTTTTTCGAAATTATGGTTTGACTGAACACATGAAAACACACACAGGTGAAAAACCATTTAATTGTTCAGTTTGTGGTAAAAGATTTTCTCAAAATAGCGATTTGACTCGGCACATGAGAACACACACAGGAGAAAAACCAATTAGTTGTTCAGTGTGTGGTAAAAGATTATCTCAAAATTGCAATCTGACTCAACACATGAGAACACACACTGGTGAAAAACCATTTAATTGTTCAGTTTGTGGCAACAGCTTTTCTCAAAATGGCTCTTTGACTCAACACATGAGAACACACACAGAAGAAAACAAATTTTACTGTTCAGTTTGTGGCAAAAGCTTTCCTCATAACAGCTCTTTGTGTCGACACATGAGAACACACGCTGGAGGAAAACCATTTAGTTGTTCAGTGTGCTGTAAAAGGTTCACACATAATGCAGATGCAGTTAAACACATAAGAACACACAAGGGAAAATAACCAATTAGCTGTTTAGTTTGTGGTATGTTGCTCATATGTGGTGACATCCACCCTACCCAGGACCTCCTCACTGCTTCTTTCACAAATATCTGAGGTATTCATACAAACTTGGATTATTTGGAGCATAATCTTATCCACTCATGACCCCATGTCTTCTCTGTATCTGAAACCTTCCTGAACAGTAAGATAGATCAGTGGTTCTCAAATGGGGGTACGCGTACCCCTGGGGGTACTTGAAGGTATGCCAAGGGGTACGTGAGATTTTTTTTTAAATGTCTGTCAAAGAACTGTGAAAAGAAATGCAACAATGCAATATTCAGTGTTGACAGCTAGATTTTTTATGGACATGTTCCATAAATATTGATGTTAAAGATTTCTTTTTTTGTGAAGAAATGTTTAGAATTAAAGACTAAAGATTAAAGTACCAATGATTGTCACACACACACTAGGTGTGGTGAAATTTGTCCTCTGCATTTGTCCCATCCCCTTGGGGAGCAGTGGGCAGCAGCGGCACCGCGCCCGGGAATCATTTTGGTGATTTAACCCCCAACTCCAACCCTTTGTTGCTGAGTGCCAAGCAGGGAGGTTATGGGTAAGTTCATGAATCCAGATGGATCTCTATTACAATCCCCAAAGAGGGCACTTTAAATGATGATTACTTCTATGTGTAGAAATCTTTATTTATAATTGAATCACTTGTTTATTTTTCAAGTTTAGTTATTTTTATATGTTTTTTTCCAAATAGTTCAAGAAAGACCACAACAAATGAGCAATATTTTACACTGTTATACAATTTAATAAATCAGAAACTGATGACATAGTGCTGTATTTTACTTCTTTATCTCTTTTTTTAACCAAAAATGCTTTGCTCTGATTAGGGGGTACTTGAATTAAAACAATGTTCACAGGGTGTACATCACTGAAAAAAGGTTGAGAACCACTGAGATAGATGATGCTTCAAGTGCTTGGTTACTCCTTCTTCAGTCCAGGGACCTGGGGCCTCATGTGTCAAGTTTGTGCACGCTCAAAAACCTGCACTACACCCTTTTTCACTGCAAAGTTGAGATGTATCAAAACTGATGTTGACGCATAAGTGATGCTGGGTAACTGTTCCCACAATGGACCACAATGGAAACAAGCCTTTTGGCTTTTTGTGCCATCAATTTGCCTTTTTAAATAATTACATGGATTCAATTCTTTAAGATGTCAATAAACTTCTCAATTAATCAATCCCAAAAAGGGCCAAATTTTACTCCTCAAACTGATTGATGTGCAAATCAGAGACATATGAACAATTAACACCCACAACCCAACCCCCACCTCCCTCGACATTCGGGCATAACAGGTTCAATCCGGCCCGTGAGATTAGTTTGTTAAGAGTAAAAGTCAGCTGCAATTTTATATGACAGAAACTGCTGTTCTAAATGTGTCCACTGGATGTCGCAATTTCAATTCTGTTAGGCAAGCAAATAGTTTGTTCCCGGGCGAGTAAGTATACCAAGCAAAAGGTACACAGTCTTTATTAAAGGAAATATATACATATATATATATATATATATATATATATATATATATATATATATATATATATATATATATATATATATATTATATTATTGAATATATAATATTTTATTATATAACTATATATTATATACAATATAATGTGTATGTAACCAACAGGAAATGGGTGTCGGACTATGTGTTTTACTGTAAATGTTGGAGGTGTGTTGAGAGGAGCGGTGCTGTCAGACAAGGGCTAGACAGGCAGGGTTGTCCGGGGGCGGAAGAGTGGTCGTGAGGCAGGAGCGAATCGTCGTAGTCCGGGGGCAAGCGAGGAGTGGAGAACCAGGAAGCACGAGGAAGACAGGGAAGATCCAGGAGCACAAGACACACAGCTTGACTCAGGGACGCACACAAGGAACTGCGAGGTGAGGAAGGACAGGACAATTACGCAGGGAAAACACAGAGATCAGGCTTTGAAAAAGGCAACTAGGGAGTTTGAGACGAGCTTACGGTACGATGTACAGGTCGCTACGTTCTGGCACTGGATCTCTGGTAGCGGTGGTTTAAGTAGGCGTCCCTCTCATCAGTGCAGTGGAAAGCAGCTGGCCGCAGCAGCCGGGGTTGCGCGCGCGTGAGCGCTCTTGGAGGTGTGTCAGCGCAGCTCACAGATGATTGCGCACTGGTGTGTGTCCGGGCCGTGACATCCCCTCTTCTAAAAAATTTTTACACGGGTAAGTGTGCCGTGTATTTCTTGAATCTCTGGCTCTTAGCTTTGTATGGACTCATTGATCGTTTAGAAACTGACTTCGGAGATGAAGTGACGCCAGAAAGACGCGCCCCACACAGGAAGTGATGTCAGAAGGAACGCACCACAGCCAGCTTCATAATAAAGCGGTTTCGTAACTCGGAGCTAACCACTGGAAATATGGAGGCGAGTCATCCAGACATGCCCGTGTTTCTCCTTCTTCTACATGTACAGACACTTGTGGAAATCACACATGAATACCTTAAGAGAAAGCGATTGCAGCTATTTGGGATACAACACTTCTCGGACGAGAAGAGAACTTTCCAATGTGTGATTCACTACAATAGGGCCCCAAAGCACACTGGATTCCAGTTAATTGAAATACCACAACACTGGATATTGTTAAGATAAGTTACATTTAAGAACTTGCACACAAAGCAACACTGGAGGTGACTATGACGTGTGCATATTCCGCGCGTGCGTATTAGGTCTCGTTACACCGGCTGACGGAGGCGGGGAGGGGTCTTAAACGGTGGCATTGTGTGTGTGTAGACAAGGATAAGGTTAGGTGGGATTTACCCTGGATAACCTACTTGGTGTAAACGGGTCCTAAAAAGAATATTTTGCGTTACCATAAATGAATGATGATTAATCACAGTGTTCGTTTAGACCGGCGCAGGAAGGCATTGCACAGGCAGCGATGACGTCACACACCAGTGGTAGAGGGGTGTGCTCTGTCCAATAATGGCTTTTTTGCCGATATTCAGATATTGTCCAACTCTTAATTACTGATTCCGATATCAATCGATACCGATATATATACAGTTGTGGAATTAACACATGATTATGCCTAATTTTGTTGTGATGCCCCGCTGGATGCATTAAACAATGTAACAAGGTTTTCCAAAATTAATCAACTCAAGTTATGGAAAAAAGTGCCAACATGGCACTGCCATATTTATTATTGAAGTCACAAAGTGCATTATTTTTTTTAACATGCCTCAAAACAGCAGCTTGGAATTTGGGACATGCTCTCCCTGAGATAATCCTGATACCCACTACAACTATGGGAAGTACTATACTTTGACTTTCACAAAGTGCATTATTATTATTTTTTTTTAAACATGCCTCAAAACAACAGCTAGAAAAACAATGAAGGCACACAGCTTCAGTCCAGAGTATACTAGAGTCATAAAGTAAACAATAACATAGTCCTCCTTTAGTAGACTGCCTGGCATACTGTATAACAGGGAATTATAAACTGGGCTCAATCTGCCCTGCTCTAACGTATTTGTATGAGTAACACAAATGTGCTGCAAGCTAGTGGTGAGTGCTTGAAGTGGCCTAGCATTCAGTCGGAGCTTCTGAAATGCTGCGTTGAGACAGGGCACCTCTGTTCACTGCAAGCTCCAAAGTGTGTGCCATGCAGGGCAGACTAGCCACACCAAACTCCACCGTAGCTTTTGCCGTACTGCGTGCGTTGTCCCTGACCACAATGTGGGCTTTCGCCTTGGGGTGGTTTTTGTTGTATTTTTGTCTTTTGTCTGCGGAGTCTTTAAGCGACAACTGTGTGGTACTACTTTTTTTCAGTGTTTGCTTTTCATCCATCTTCCGCTTGTATTCATCGTGTATCTCCTTATGATTCTTGAAGAGGTGGGAGATCTAATTGCTCGTATTAAAGGAAGACGTCTTGGTTCCTCCTCGCATAACCAACTTTTTGCAGTCATTGCAAATTGCCAGTTTTTTATCCGTCAGAGACACTTCAAAATAATCCCAAACCATGTCGTTCTGAACTCACTATGTTCACTGCTCGCTGTACATATCCTACGAAGTCAGACCTACACTGTTTCTATGTCCATTTCTCAGATGATGCAATTGTTGATGACTGAAGTGCTGATATCAACCAAACCTAACCCCCCCTCCACATCCCACCCCCCGGAGAGTAAATAATGTAAATAATTGAATGTATATACTTTGATGATTAACTTGTGTGATGACTGTATTATGCTGATTGTATATATTTGTACCATGAATTAATTAACATGGACCCCGTGGACCCGGATAAGTTGAAAAACATTTAGTGTCAATTGTACGGAATATGTACTGTACTGTACAATCTACTAATAAAAGTTGCAATCAATCAGTCAAGTCAGTCACCGAGCAAGCTCACTTGTTAGCCACGGCTACAGCACCGGCAACAACACCCTCTTGTTGTTGTTATGCTCCGCTCGCGGCGGTTTGATGAGGTCATCAAGCGTCCCCAGTAAACCTCTCATGCTGCAGTCGTCAACTTCTGTGTTGTGTGTGTGGGAGAGGGGAGGGGCTGCTGACTGGGAGACGCAACTGCTCTGTACTTCTCCCTACGTCCGTGTACCACTCCATACAGCGGCGTTTTAAAAAGTCATACATTTTACTTTTTGAAACCAATACCGATCATTTCCGATATTACATTTTAAAGCATTTATGGCCGATAATATCGGCAGCCCGATATTATCGGCCATCTCTACTTGAAACTGGTTTTGATAAAAAGGAAAAATCCCACATTTCAGGTCAATGAGTGATTTGGTGGGAGTGTAGCTGTTGCTGAGAGAGTTTGCATGCTTTAAATATGTGTCATAAATATATAAATATTGATAAATAAGTTAATGATGCAGAGTAATAAAATATTATTAGAAAATGTGTGATTGTAAAATCTCCTGAGCAAAATGTAAATGGATTGTGTTAATTGTGTTGCAAAGCGGAAGGATTGTTGTGATGTTGCGACCCCACGGACTGTAAACAAGGCAGAACATGCAAGAGGGGAGGGTGCTCGAGCACGTTGTCTTCAGCTCCTCCAAACATTGAAGTGTATTCCATGATTTGTGCAACACTTCAAGCAAGTGATTATTAGAACCTCTTTTTGTTAAAAGCAGCCAACGAGGTATTGTATTTTTGTCATTTCATTTCTTTCTGAGTGTTTATTGATGTGAAATCAAAGTCTGATGTACTGTATTGTACTGTATTTTGTAAGTTCTCACGGCGTGTTGGCGTGGATGGTGTGTACAGCAAGAAGGAGTCAATAAACGCCCGTTTTACAAAGAAGAACTTTCCTGTGTTGCCGTGTATCGAAAGGATCTACACTAACTGTCTGGTGTTTTACAGGATTCATGGAAGTTTATTGTCATAGCAGCACACGATACACATGAGATGGCACACAATTTAGTAGCACGTGAACAATAGGATTGGTCCTGGTGGAGATCTACACTCTTAGTGCTTTTCTTCTTTATTCAGAGTAATCATTTGACTTTATAAAGGTTTTTAACTAAAACAACTAAGTAAGTTGACAATATTTCTGTTTCTTGTAGTATTTAAAATGTAGGATTTTTTTTTCGATGTCTGCCCTTTTTCTGGTTTGAACAACAGCCATGGAAAAAGTCTGTGCACGTGCTTGTATATATATATTTTTTATTTTCAAACAGTAGTTGTCCATTATTTGATGTTAGATACTTTTGCTAACAATTGTTTTAAAACAAGAATAAAATGCCTTTGTTTTGAAAAACAACTGCTGTGGAGTAGGAAACGGAAGTTCCTGGTTTTAGCGCATGCGCAAATGTACGTGAAGCCAAGCAAAAAGAGAAGACCGCATGCTATGGTTGTTCGGAGATACTTCGAATTCACGATCTTAAAGTCATATGATTCACAGCAAATATAGCAACAAATATCTCAATTGGTATTTTCCAAAGCCACGAAACGTGCATTGAGTTTGTAGCGATATCTGAAGTGAAGATTGAAGACGTGATAGAAGATGGACGACTACTGCTATGCTAAGATGGCGACGTCCGCTAAAAGAGAACATGAAAGAGAATCAGCGCCACCAACTTCCAGCAAATCACCAACGGAGATAAAGACGAAAGATGAAGGTGAGTGACTTGAAGTTTTGTCATTTGAAAGCTATTTGAATTTCAAGCCCTTAAAGTCTAAATGAGCCGACCTTGTTGAAGAATGTAAACAAAGAGCCGCCATGATTGTTAGCTTGAAGAAGGCAGTGGAGTTCACATCAGAGGAGATGAAAGAATGCAAAAGTCAAATGAAGAAAGTGGAAGAGCAAAACAAGCGCTTGTGTAAAGAAAATAATGATGTGAAAGAAGAGATGTTGGGGAAGAGTAAGAGATGTGAAGAGAAGACTGGACCACATGTCTACATCAACGTGCAGAGGATTGGAGGTCATAAAGAACAAGAAAATAACAAATGTATGCTTTGTTCAAACACTAATGGTCAAATAAGATAGCTGGTAGTGTTTTTGTCATATTTTTGGTTTGAAAAATGTAACTGACAGCAAGTTACAAACATCTGAGCCTCTTTAAATATTTGTATTTATTTCTAGTTCTTATTTTCTTGTTTTTCTAAAAAAGTTGTATTGAATTCCTTTGGTGGTGGTATGGTATGATATGTTTTAATAACAGATAGTTTATGTTAAAAAGGTCCCTGAAATTAAACAAAGCCCCGAATTCGAAAAGACAACTTTCACTAAGGGTGTGACACGAATATTCAAGAAACGGAATTCAGAAAAATTTAAACAGAAAACTTGAATTAAATTAGTTTTTCATATTGCTATAGTCATTTTAATTTATTGTTACTATGATTTTTATTTTATGTGCTATTTATTTGTTATAAATGATAAATGGGTTATACTTGTATAGTGCTTTTCTACCTTCAAGGTACTCAAAGCGCTTTGACACTATTTCCACATTCACACACACATTCACACACTGATGGAGGGAGCTGCCATGCAAGGCGCTAACCAGCAGCCATCAGGAGCAAGGGTGAAGTGTCTTGCCCAAGGACACAACGGACGTGACTAGGATGGTAGAAGGTGGGGATTGAACCCCAGTAACCAGCAACCCTCCGATTGCTGGCATGGCCACTCTACCACCTTCGCCTAATGTATATCTGGTTGTTCTTTTAGATTATATTTAAAATTGAGTTTTGGTGCTACTGTTTTTACGTTATCAAATTAATAAATAAATTAGTTATCATGATTACAAAATCCCTCAAAATAATCATTATTATTATGTTTTGCCATAATTGTCCAGCCCTAGACGAGGTATTGGAAAGGACTTCATGATAAACTATGTATCACGGTACTTGAGTCACGATACAATAGTCTATTGTAATATTGTGACATGGAGTTTTACTGCCATTTTTACAAACTCAATGAAAAATTCAAAAAACTACTTTAAATAAATGTTGTATATATATATACTTGATGATAGTTATTATTTATTGGACAAATTGTGTCAAAAACAAAGTAAATAAAATGATCATTGCAGTTGTACAGAAAGTGGATCACATTTCTTACATTTAATATCTAAAAAAGTTCTCTACTTCTTAACTACAGACTTCTTTGAGATAGATATTATCTTTTTTAGTTTTGTGATGTATTTCAATATTGACTTTTCCCCCACTGTTAGTTTGTAGTATCCTAATGTCCATCGCAGCAGATGTTTTCTACTTTCTGTGATTCTAGCTGAACTTTTCTGAGTCTATGACAAGTCATGTAAACATTGATCCATCATTCTGGCAAGGCACTAAATGAATGGCCATGAAACACTACACACTAGGGTTGTCCCCATACCAATAATTTAGTACCGGTACTAAATGTATAGATACAATTCCAAATAAAAGGAACTAAGAAAAATGTCAATATTGGCTTTATTTTAACAGAACA
Source organism: Entelurus aequoreus (assembly GCF_033978785.1). NCBI lineage: Eukaryota > Metazoa > Chordata > Actinopteri > Syngnathiformes > Syngnathidae > Entelurus > Entelurus aequoreus. The sequence continues at coordinate 8,482,110 of NC_084747.1, forward strand.
TCTTACACTACATTAAACACTCACAGTCAAAGAACAATTTTACAAGGTTAAAATATAAATTAAAAGGCATTAAACACTTTTGGCTTTTCTTGTTGCACTCAAAGAACAATTTACAATTTTCCATATTACATATAGTCTGCTATAATCAAGGATTAGATTAGAATAGAACAGAAAGTTTTACTGACATTATATAAAGTTATTCTTAATTTATGGTTGCCACTCCTGGTCTGTGCTTTAAGAAAAATACAATTATTAACGAAGTACTAAAAACAAAACTATGAATACATGTACACAGATAAGCCATGTAGCAGGTAAAACACATTTATTAAAGACAAAACACAAATGGTAGGAATTTGTTACAAAATGTAGTCATTTCACTTGCATTAGTTGACTGCTAATTGGGCAGTTTTAACTGTGCTAATATTTGGCATCAAGCCAAGCAGCTGTGTGCGCGTCTACGTATCTACTAACCCCAAAAGCAGTGAAGTTGGCACGATGTGTAAATGCTAAATAAAAAGAGAATACAATGATTTGCAAATCCCTTTCAATCTATATTCAATTGAATAGACTGCAAAGACAAGATATTTAACCTTCAAACTGGAAAACTTTGTTATTTTTTGCAAATATTAGCTCATTTGGAATTTGATGCCTGCAACATGTTTCAAAAAAGTTGGCACAAGTGGCAAAAACATCCCACAGGTGAACAGGCTAATTGGGAACAGGTGGGTGCCATGATTGGGTATAAAAGCAGCTTCCATGAAATGCTCAGTCATTCACAAACAAGGATGGGGGGAGGGTCACCACTTTGACAACAAATATGTGAGCAAATTGTTGAACAGTTTAGGAACAACATTGCTCAACCAGCTATTGCAGAGAATTTAGGGATTTCACCATCTAAGGTCTATAGTATCATCAAAAGGTTCAGAGAATCTGGAGAAATCACTGCACGTAACATTAAATGCCTGTGACCTTGGATCCTTCAGGCGGTATTGCGTCAAAAACTTATCAGTGTGTAAAGGATATCACCACATGGGCTCAGGAACACTTCAGAAAACCACTGTCAGTAACTACAGTTATAAAAACAGTCTGTAAGTGCAAGTTAAAACCCTACTATGCACAGCAAAAGCCACTTACCAACAACACCCAGAAACACAGCAAAAGCCATTTATCAACAACACCCAGAAACACAGCAAAAGCCATTTATCAACAACACCCAGAAATGCAGACGGCTTCGCTGGGCCCGAGCTCATCTAAGATGGACTGATGCAAAGTGTAAAAGTGTTCTGTGGTCTGACGAGTCCACATTTCAAATTGGTTTTGGAAACTGTGGACGTCAAACAAAGAGGAAAAGAACCATTCAGATTTTTATCGACGCAAAGTTGAAAAGCCAGCATGTGTGATGGTATGGGGGTGTATTAGTGCCCAAGGCATGGGTAACTTACACATCTGTGAAGGCACCATTAATGCTGAAAGGTACATACAGCTTTTGGAGCAACATAGGTTGCCATCCAAGCAACGTTACCATGGACGCCCCTGCTTATTTCAGCAAGACAATGCCAAGCCACGTGTTACAACAGCGTGGCTTTGTAGTGAAAGAGTGTGGGTACTAGACTGGCCTGCCTGTAGTCCAGACCTGTCTCCCATTGAAAATGTGTGGCGCATTATGAAGCCTAAAATAGCACAACGGAGACCCCCGGACTGTTGAACAACTTAAGCTGTACATCAAGCAAGAATGGGAAAGAATTCCACCTGAAAAGCTTCAAAAATGTGTCTCCTCAGTTCCCAAACCTTTACTGAGTGTTGTTAAAAGGAAAGGCCATGTAACACAGTGGTAAAAATGCCCCCGTGCCAACTTTTTTGCAATGTGTTGCTGCCATTAAATTTTCATTTAATGATTATTTGCAAAAAAAAACTGTTTCTCAGTTTGGACATTAAATATCTTGTCTTTGCAGTCTATTCAATTGAATATAAGTTGAAAAGGATTTGCAAATCATTGTATTCTCTTTTTATTTACCATTTACACAACGTGACAACTTCACTGGTTTTGGGTTTTGTACATGTGCACAGCAGGGGAGCTGGTTAACTTATGAGAGTAGTATGTGTGTTTGTGAGAATGTCAACGTGTTGTCTGAGTGACGTCAATGAGTGAGCGGGCGAGTAAAGAGAGAGCAGCAGGACAGGTGTAACAACTACATTATACCTGTCACTATTTAAACTCCTTGTGCAGATCTGAATGCTTGTTATTTAAATGTTGACCTAAGTCTGAAGCAAAGGTGGTAATACTAATCACCACATTTGGCAAGGCGTGTTTTAAAGCAGCTGTTGTGATAGTAGTGTATGTGTGTGTGCACCTTTAAGAGTGGCAGTATGTGGGGTGAGTGACGTGAGTAAGTGAGTGGGCGAGTAAGGAGAGGTAGTGGTAGCATGTGCAGGAGTGTTAATAGCATGGTGGATGTCCGGTTGTGCCCTGTGGAAATAATACATAAAGTGAGCAAGTTGTAACTAATCGACGGCCTCGTCCTTCTGACCAAAGAGCGGAGCTTTATGGACCCAGTGTTACCCCCGACACCAACATGGGCCCTGGAGGGAACGTCTCCCCTGCGCTCCTCGACCACGGTCTGGGAGCCCACAAACAGGAAAGGTGTAAAGCAACTCTTGCAGAGCGGCGGCTCCCTGTTTAAAGTGTCACCTTTATTGTTAGTTTAGAAGCCCAAATACCTCCATATTGCACTTCACGCACCCTCTTTATTAACCAGTAGAATTGTCCTTTGTTGCCTTTCTTCCTCTCCACCATGTTATTGCTTGTATGCACTTTGTGTGTGCGTTTTGACACACTCAACATCATGCGCCTCGGCTCTGTAGTCACCGCCTCACAGCGGCATTCAGGTGAAAGAACGGTACCGGTACTTTTCAAAGGTGCTATAATACCGATTTCAATTGATTAGTACCACTACACTTTATTAGTAGCAGTATACTGTACAACCCTACTACACACACATACAGTACATAGAAGAAAGTGTGTTTTTGTTGTTTGTGTCTTGCAGACGTCCAGCAGCTGATCGGTAATCCAGAAGAAGTTTCCCCTCAGTTAGGGGGGAGCTCCACTTTGAAGCAGGGGACTCCACAACCACCCTGCATTAAAAAGGAAGAGGAGGAACTCTGCATCACTCAGGAGGGAGAGTGTCTTCTAGGACGAGAGGAAGCTGATTACACCAAGTTTCCACTGAGTATTCTCTCTGTGAAGACTGAAGATGATGAAGAGAAACCACAAGTAGACAACCTCTTAGCTCCACTATCAGATAGTGAGGCTGAAGATGAGGTTGAAGTAACTTTGAGCAGCGATACAGACTGTGAAGGTGATATGAGGACTCACACTGACAACAAACACTCTGAATGCTCTACAAAGAAGAGAGGTAAAACATGTTTGAGCTGCTCAGTTTGTGCTGAAAGTTTTACTAAAAAGAGCCGTTTGACTCGACACATGAGAACACACACAGGTGAAAAACCATTTAAGTGTTCAGTTTGTGGCAAAAGCTTTTCTCAAAATCGCAATTTGACTCAACACATGAGAACACACACAGGTGAAAAACCATTTAATTGTTCAGTTTGTGGCAAAAGCTGTTATGTGAAGAGAAGTTTGACTGAACACATGAGAACACACACAGGTGAAAAACCCTTTAATTGTTCAGTTTGTGGCAACAGCTTTTCTCAAAATAGCCATTTGACTCAACACATGAAAACACACACAGGTGAAAAACCATTTAATTGTTCAGTTTGTGGCAAACGCTGTTCTGTTAAGAGAAATTTGACTGTACACATGAGAACACACACAGGTGAAAAACCCTTTAATTGTTCAGTTTGTGGCAACAGCTTTTCTCAAAATAGCCATTTGAATCAACACATGAGAACACACACAGGTGAAAAACCATTTAAGTGTTCAGTTTGTGGCAACAGCTTTTCTCAAAATAGCAATTTGACTGAACACATGAGAACACACACAGGTGAAAAACCATTTAATTGTTCAGTTTGTGGCAAAAGCTGTTCTGTTAAGAGAAATTTGACTGAACACATGAGAACACACACAGGTGAAAAACCCTTTAATTGTTCAGTTTGTGGCAACAGCTTTTCTCAAAATAGCCATTTGACTCAACACATGAGAACACACACTGGTGAAAAACCGTTTAGTTGTTCAGTTTGTAGCAAAAGCTTTTCTGTTAGGTGCAGTTTTAATAAACACATGAGAACACACAGAGATGAAAAAACATATAAGTGTTCAGTTTGTGGCAAAAGCTTTTCTGTTAAGAGAATATTGACTCGACACATGAGAACACACTGGACCAAGACCATTTAATTGTTCAGTTTGTGGTAAAAACTTTCATCAAAACAGTTTTTTGTGTCGACACATGAGAACACACACTGGAGAAAAACCATTTAGTTGTTCAGTGTGCTGGAAAAGGTTCCCACATAATGCAGACGCAGTAAAACACATAGGAACACACAAGGTAAAATAACCAATTTAGCTGTTTAGTTTGTGGTATGTTGCTCATATGTGGCGACATCCACCCTACCCAGGACCTCCTCACTGCTTCTTTCACAAATATCTGAGGTATTCATACAAACTTGGATTATTTGGAGCATAATCTTATCCACTCATGACCCCATGTCTTCTCTGTATCTGAAACCTTTCTGAACAGTAAGATAGATGATGCTTCAAGTGCTTGGTTACTCCTTCTTCAGTCCTGGGGCCTCATGTGTCAAGTTTGTGCACGCTCCAAAACCTGCACTACACCCTTTTTCACTGCAAAGTTGAGATGTATCAAAACTGACGTTGACGCATAAGTGATGCTGGGTAACTGTTTGCATAACAAAGTGCCAACTTTTACTCCTCAGACTGATTGATGTGCAAATCAGAGACATATGAACAATTAACCCCCAACACCCACAATCCAACCCCCACCTCCCTCGACATTCGGGCATAACAGGTTCAATCCGGCCCGCAAGATGAGTTTGCAAAGATTAAAATTCAGCTGCATTTTTAATGAAAGAAACTGCTGTTCTAAATGTGTCCACTGGATGTCGCAATAGTAATTCTGTCAGGCAAGCAAATAGCATAGCAAGTGTACCAAGCAAGAGGTCGACGGTAAAGCGGGGCTGTGACTCCTCCCAACGTAAAACAGGAGTAAAATAAGCAATCAGTAACCCCACTTAAAATGCAGCATGAGACACTGCACACTGATATAGTTCTGTGGAAATGATTGTCTTCTGTGCAAATGTAAAGAAAGTGAACAGTGTGTGATTTACTGCAATACTGTCAGTCTTTTCACTTTTTATTTGTGCTTTGTTGAAATTGTTCACACATTGCACTGCTTTTATTTTTCTATCAATACACATTATGTCTAGAAGACAGGAAGTAACTCAACACTTGAATAGTTTCTACTTTAGTTTGTATCGTTTGTTGAGTTAGCACAGGATTAATATGTGGAAATGACAAATGAGGTAGTTGAGACATAGAATAGTTTTTATTCATGCTTTATTTTGTTTTTTGCTCAACCCTAGATGGGTTGTGAGTTAAAGTTTAATAGAAACACTGAGATTAAGTCTAAGTTCATTGTGTTCTTCAAGGTGTTTTTGAAAATGCACCATTTTATTTTCCTCAGAATTTTTAACTAAGTTGAAGTGTTTTGTCAAGAGGATTATTTGTGATATGTACATTTTCAGAATGTGCTTCTATTTTGGCCAAAGTAAAATAAAGAAAATAATCTGAAGTTGTCGTAGTCGTATTTTTAAGTTATCATGCCATGATTTTACCCGTCCCGCCCACGTGGAAATAGATTTTCCTCCATGTGGCCCCTGAGCTAAAATGAGTTTGACACCCCTGCTGTAATGTGACTCATGTGAGCAGGTTACTGTATAAACACATTTTGTTATAAGTTATAAAAATGTGTTCAGTTCTCAGAGACACATCAATGTCAGGCTGACAATCGCTCTTCCGCTTTCTCCAAACACGAGAACAAAGCAGCTCCTACTGACTTGTGATTGGTCAGACCGTGCCCATCTTAATCACATGGCTAATTTCAATATAATAAATTGTGATGTAACACAATTGAATATCTTATATGCTCAGACAGTAATGTGTTTATATAAGTTTAGATTGTGTTATGATGTTTGTAATGGGGAAAGACGTTAATGTGTCTTGTTTTCATGTTTGCATTTAAGATAGTTGACATTTAGCATGATAGCTGTTAACTGGCGATTAGTGATGTTAAGTGCCTAAGATGGTAGTTATTGATTAGCAGTGTGATGAGGGCTTTCTGCTGGTGAGTGATTAGCACTACAGTTAGAGCCACCTATCGCTAGGTAGAAATGAGCAGTTTCACCAACATTTTTATGTGAAACCATATTACTAACTGTCTGGTGTTTTACAGGATTCATGGAAGTTTATTGTCATAGCAGCACACGATACACATGAGATGGCACACAATTTAGTAGCACGTGAACAATAGGATTGGTCCTGGTGGAGATCTACACTCTTAATGCTTTTCTTCTTTATTCAGAGTAATCATTTGACTTTATAAAGGTTTTTAACTAAAACAACTAAGTAGGTTGAAAAATATGTGTGTTTCTCGTAGTATTTAAAATGTGTGTTTTTTTTCCTCAATGTTTGCCCTTTTTCTGGTTTGAACAACAGCCATGGAAAAAGTCTGTGCACGTGCTTGTATACATATATTTTTTATTTTCAAAGAGTAGTTTTCCATTATTTGATGTTAGATATGTTTGCTAACCATTGTTTTAAAACAAGATTAAAATGCCTTTATTTTGAAAAACAACTGCTGTGGAGTAGGAAACGGAAGTTGCTGACTTCTAGCGCATGCGCAAATGTACTTGAAGCCAAGCAAAAAGACGAAGACCGCATGCTATGGTTGTTCGGAGATTCTTCGAATTCACGATCTTAAAGTCATATGATTCACAGCAAATATAGTAACAAATATCTCAATTCTCATTTTCCAAAGCCACGAAACGTGCATTGAGTTTGGAGCGATATCTGAAGTGAAGATTGAAGACGTGATAGAAGATGGACGACTACTGCTATGCTAAGATGGCGACGTCCGCTAAAAGAGAACATGAAAGAGAATCAGCGCCACCAACTTCCAGCAAATCACCAACGGAGATAAAGACGAAAGATGAAGGTGAGTGACTGGAAGTTTTGTCATTTGAAAACTATTTCAAGCCCTTAAAATTGAAATTAGCCGGCTTTGTTGAAGAATGTAAAGAAAGAGCCGCCATGATTGTTAGCTTGAAGAAGGCAGTGGAGTTCACATCAGAGGAGATGAAAGAATGCAAAAGTCAAATGAAGAAAGTGGAAGAGCAAAACAAGCGCTTCCCATGTTTGGCAAACGCCACATTTAAAATATTTAGCTCGCATTACTAAGCTAAGTTATTGATGGAGTCCATCAAGTTATTGGATGGATGTTAGAGTGGACATAACAGCCACTATCTCGAAGTCATCCTCCATCTTGTAAACACTGTAGCAGCTAGTGAAAGATTAAGATGATGTTGTTGAGCCAGGATTTGATTTTGAGCATTTTTGAATTGTATTTCCTAGTTCTTAGTAGGGCTGGACAATTAATCCCATTTTAATCTCAACTTCATTTAAGACATGACACGATCATAAACATGTTATTGTAAAAAAAAAAAGAAAAGATGAACAGCCTGTGGAACGTGCATGCAAATTCTTGAGCCTGTAAGGGTTAAAGGGATGAGTGATGATGATTTAAAAAAAGACCATGTCTACTAGAATGTGCTACTTTTTATTTGACACAGTGCTAGTATGTCTAATCAGTAATCACTGAACTCAACAAAAAAGTAAGACCACATGATTTTCGCTTTAACGTAACTTCGGATTTGGCCACTAAAACAGAATCTGCTGGTAAACGCAGAATTTCACAGAAATGGACATAAATGTGAGTGAAATGTTGTCATTGTGAGGAGAAGGAACATTTGTTTGGGACAATAATGTGTCCGGTACCCCTCGTGCATCCCCGAAACACTCAACCACCCTGTCCTGAACTAAACAATGTGGAGACGGCCACTTGAAACAGCGACTAAACTATGAAGCTAAAGCTAGCAAGAACAATCCATACACCACAAAACACTTCTTGTGTTGTTGTGAACGGCATCACGATGTAAGATCAATGTACAAACAGGAAGGCAGTCGCAACTTGAGAGGCTTTCTTTATTTTACAGCCTCAAGTTTTCTGAAAACTCACACTTTCCGCTTTGATTGATTGATTGGTTGATTGATTTTAGAAAATGTTATTCATGACACAAAAAGCAAACAATCTATTGTGTAAAATAAGTGTGAGAGGTAAGAAACGGAATACAGAAAAATGTAAACAGAAAACCTGAATTTGATTAGTTTTTCATATTGCTATAGTCGTTTTAATTTATTGTTACTATGATTTTTATTTTACGTGTTATTTATTTGTTACTAATGTATATCTGGTTGTTCTTTTAGATTATATTTAAAATTGAGTTTTGGTGATAATGTTTTTATGTTTTCAAATTAATAAAAAAAATGGTGTTATTTATCGTGATTCCAAAATTTCTCAAAATAATTGTGATTATTATGTTTTGCCATAATTGTCCAGCCCTAGACGAGGTATTGGAAAGGACTTCATGATAAACTATGTATCACGGTACTTGAGTCACGATACAATAGTCTATTGTAATATTGTGACATGGAGTTTTACTGACATTTTTACAAAATTAAAAAAACTACTTAAAATTAATATTGTATAAATGTATACTTGATGACAGTTATTATTTATTGGACAAACTGTGTCAAAAACAAAGTAAATAAAATGATCATTGCAGTTGTACAGAAAGTGGATACAATTTCTTGCATTTATTATCTAAAAAAGTTTTCTACTTCTTAAAGGCCTACTGAAAGCCACTACTACCGATCACGCAGTCTGATAGTTTATATATCAATGATGAAATCTTAACATTGCAACACATGCCAATACGGCCGGGTTAACTTATAAAGTGACATTTTAAAATTCCCGTGAAATATCCGGCTGAAACATCGCGGTATGATGACGTATGCGCGTGACGAAGTCCGAGTAACGGAAGTTATGGTACCCCGTAGAATCCTATACAAAAAGCTCTGTTTTCATTTCATAATTCCACAGTATTCTGGACATCTTTTGCAATTTTTTTAATGAACAATGAAGGCTGCAAAGAAGACAGCTGTAGGTGGGATCGGTGTATTAGCAGCGGACTACAGCAACACAACCAGGAGGACTTTGTTGGAGCGCTAGCCGCGCTAGCCGCGCTAGCCGCGCTAGCCGCCGACTTCACCTTGACTTCCTACGTCTCCGGGCCGCCAAACGCATCGGGTGAAGTCCTTCGTCCTTCTGCCGATCGCTGGAACGCAGGTGAGCACGGGTGTTGATGAGCAAATGAGGGCTTGCTGGCGTAGGTGGAGAGCTAATGTTTTTAGCATAGCTCTGTGCAGTCTGGTTGCTAAGTTAGCTTCAATGGCGTCGTTAGCACAGCATTGTTAACCTTCGCCAGCCTGGAAAGCATTAACCGTGTATTTACATGTCCACGGTTTAATAGTATTGTTGATTTTCTATCTATACTTCCCGTCAGGGGTTTATTTCTTTTGTTTCTATATGCAGTTAAAGCAAGATGCTATCACGTTAGCTCGTAGCTAAAGCATTTCGCAGATGTATTGTCGAGGAGATAAAAGGCACTGAATGTCCATTTCGCGTTCTCGACTCTCATTTTCAAGAGGATATAGTATCCCAGGTGGTTTAAAATACAAATCTGTGATCTACAATAGAAAAAGGAGAGTGTGGAATCCAATGAGCCAGCTTGTACCCAAGTTACGGTCAGAGCGAAAAAAGATACGTCCATCGCTGCCTCTCAAGTCATTCACTGTAACGTTCCTCATCTACGAATCTTTCATCCTCGCTCAAATTAATGGGGTAATCATCACTTTCTCGGTCCGAATCTCTCTCGCTCCATTGTAAACAACGGGGAATTGTGAGGAATACTAGCTCCTGTGACGTCACGCTACTTCCGGTACAGGCAAGGCTTTTTTTTATCAGCGAGCAAAAGTTGCGAACTTTATCGTTGATTTTCTCTACTAAATCCTTTCAGAAAAAATATGGCAATATCGCGAGATGATCAAGTATGACACATAGAATGGATCTGCTATTCCCGTTTAAATAAAAAAAAATCATTTCAGTAGGCCTATTTTATTTATTTCTCATAAATCATACACATTACAACAGACAGGAACGAAACAAAAGCACTTAGCACAGGAATACTAGAAGCTAAGGTAACTTAGCACAGGAATCATGAGCTGGAAAACCAGAATGCCAACGTAACTGTTGCAAATGCAAACAATGAAGCCACGACGAGTGACCAGAAAAGGCAGGCTTAAATAGAGTCTCTGATGAGCAACAGGTGCGCGTACAAGGCAGGTGAAAATCATAAGTAACCATGGTGACTAAAACAAACCCCCGAAGTGCACAAAACAACTAAGGAAGTCCAAAACTAACAGAACATAACTAGACAAAACATGATCCGACCACATCATAATACATCACAGTTTCATATCATTTCACTTTACAGGAGTAGGAAGAAGTAAAGCTTATTTAATCCTCCCCCTTTCCCACTTCATACCAATATAGACATCCTTTACTGACCTTTTTATAATAAAATATCTGTGAATTAGTATATACAACAGTTTTGTAATATGTAATTAATTAATTCAGTCATTATTAATATACTGAGATGAAGAATATCTTATTTTCAATAAGGTTGAAAGCATTTCTCATAATTCTTCTTCTTTGTACTTTGTAAGCACTATTCATTTGAACAACCTCTTAAAGTGGATCATATCAGTACAATGTTTAACTTCTTTACTTAATCCATTCCATCATTTAATTCCACATCATTTTAGCTGTTTGCAATTTTACCAAATCATCGAACTTTAATATTTTTGACTCAATAAATAAAGTGTTTGTATGTTCTCTATATCCAACATTATGTATCAGTCTAATTGATCTTTTTTGTAACACGGTTAACGAATGTAGCGCACATTTGTAGTTATTTCCCCACATTTTTGCACAATAACTCAGATATGGTAATACTATAGTAGCGTGCCGTAGACAATGTGAAGTGATTTGTTAAACCAAGTATTGTGTGTTTTTCCATATACAACAACCTATCTGGACTCGATAAGAGAATCGATAAGGAATCGGTTCGATAAGAGGATTCGATAATAGGCTCAAACTCCATAATTTCTTATGAAACATTATCCCTAATCAGTATACTGTACAACCCTACTACACACACATACAGTACATAGAAGAAAGTGTGTTTTTGTTGTTTGTGTCTTGCAGACGTCCAGCAGCTGATCGGTAATCCAGAAGAAGTTTCCCCTCAGTTAGGGGGGAGCTCCACTTTGAAGCAGGAGACTCCACAACCACCCTGCATTAAAAAGGAAGAGGAGGAACTCTGCATCACTCAGGAGGGAGAGTGTCTTCTAGGACGAGAGGAAGCTGATTACACCAAGTTTCCACTGAGTATTCTCTCTGTGAAGACTGAAGATGATGAAGAGAAACCACAAGTAGACAACCTCTTAGCTCCACTATCAGATAGTGAGGCTGAAGACGAGGTTGAAGAACCTTTGAGCAGCGATAAAGACTGTGAAGGTGATATGAGGACTCACACTGACAACAAACACTCTGAATGCTCTACAAAGAAGAGAGGTAAAACATGTTTGAGCTGCTCGGTTTGTGGTCAAAGTTTTACTAAAAAGAGCCGTTTGACTCGACACATGAGAACACACACAGGTAAAAAACCATTTAAGTGTTCAGTTTGTGGCAAAAGCTTTTCTCGAAATATCGATTTGACTAAACACATGAGAACACACACAGGTGAAAAACCATTTTGTTGTTCAGTTTGTGGCAAAAGCTTTTCTGAAAGTGGCTCTTTGACTCAACACATGAGAACGCACACAGGTGATAAACCATTTAAGTGTTCAGTTTGTGGCAAAAGCTTTTCTATTAAGAGCAATTTGACTAAACACATGAGAACACACACAGGTGAAAAACCATTTAGTTGTTCAGTTTGTGGCAAAAGCTTTTCTGAAAGTGGCTCTTTGACTCAACACATGAGAACACACACAGGTGAAAAAACATTTAATTGTTCAGTTTGTGGCAACAGCTTTTCTAAAAATGGCTCTTTGACTCAACACATGAGAACACACACAGGAGAAAAAACATTTAACTGTTCAGTTTGTGGCAAAAGCTTTCCTCATAACAGCTCTTTGTGTCGACACATGAGAACACACGCTGGAGAAAAACCATTTACTTGTTCAGTGTGCTGTAAAAGGTTCACACATAAAGCAGACGCAGTAAAACACACAAGAACACACACGGGCAAATAACCAATTATCTGTTTAGTTTGTGGTATGTTGCTCATATGTGGTGACATCCACCCTACCCAGGAGGACCTCACTGCTTCTTTCACAAATATCTGAGGTATTCATACAAACTTGGATTAGTTGAAGCATAATCTTATCCACTCATGACCCCATGTCTTCTCTGTATCTGAAACCTTCCTGAACAGTAAGATAGATGATGCTTCAAGTGCTTGGTTACTCCTTCTTCAGTCCAGGGACCTGGGGCCTCATGTGTCAAGTTTGTGCACGCTCAAAAACCTGCACTACACCCTTTTTCACTGCAAAGTTGAGATGTATCAAAACTGACGTATGTGGAAATGACAAACGAGGTAGTTGATACATAGAATAGTTTTTATTCATGCTTTATTTTGTTTTTTGTTCAATCCTAGATGGGTTGTGACATAAAGTTTAATAGAAACACTGAGATTAAGTCAAATTAATTTTGTTCTTCAAGGTGTTTTTGAAAATGCACCATTTTTTTCCTCTAAATGTTCAACTAACTTGAAGTGTTTTGTCAAGATGATTATTTGTGATATGTACATTTTCAGAATGTGCTTGTTCTATTTTTGGCCAAAGTAAAATAAAGAAAACAATCTGATGTTGTCTTAGTCGTATTTTTAAGTTATCATGCCATGATTTTACCCGTCCCGCCCACGTGGAAATAGATTTTCCTCCATGTGGCCCCTGAGCTAAAATGAGTTTGACACCCCTCCTGTAATCTGACTCATGTGAGCAGGTTACTGTATAAACACATTTTGTTATAAGGTATACAAATCCTCCAAAAGATCTTGTGTTGCTATAATGTTTAACAAAAAGATTAACTATATTATAAATATTGTATTTTTAGATCCAGAGGGTAGATATATGATTATTAACTGCCATATAGATAATAACAATATCACACTAGTAAAGTTATATGCACCCAATGATGATAAACCTTCTTTCTTTGGTGACATGGAGCTCAAATTGGCAGATTATGTTGATTCTGATATTATTATGGGTGGAGATCTAAATATAACAATAAATCCAAATATTGATAAAACTGGTAAGATTGTTAAACCCAAGGAATCTGTTTTTTCTCTTCGGAAATTAATGCAAACTCTTAACCTAATAGATATTTGGAGAACCTTAAATCCATATGAGAAGGATTTCACTTTTTATTCAAACAGACATCAGTCATTTTCAAGAATTGATATGTTCTTTGTTCCTAAGGTAATTGTAGAAAACGTGCAGGCTAAAATTCACCCAATAATTATTTCTGATCATAGTCCAATTCAAATCGACGTACGCTTTCCTCCTGTCGCTTTCCAATTCAAACAATGGAAAATTAATATATCTTTATTAGATAGTGAGGAAAATAAATTACGAATTAAAGAATTTATTTCAGATTTTATTAAAAATAACCAGGATTCTGTCTCTGACATCTCCCCAATATGGGAAGCACTTAAATGTTGTGTAAGAGGAGAACTTATTAGGATTGCAAGCTTTAAGAATAAAAAACAACGTGCTAAAGAAAATGAATTATTGAATGGAATCAAACAATTGCAGGACACATTGTCCGAACAGTATAATCAGGAAACATGGATCAAACTTTGCAAACAAAGAATGGAATATAAAAATATAATAAAGCAGAAGGTTGAATATAAAATTAATAGGGCAAAATTAAAGTCTCATGAATACGGCGAGCAAGCTGGAAAGCTCCTTGCGTTAAGATTAAAGGAGCAGATGACTAGGAATCATATATCTAATATTAATTTTTCAGATGGTAGTATTTCTGTTGATCCCAAGCAAATCAATGAAACGTTTAGAACTTTTTATACAAATGTATATAAGCCTGAGAAAGATTGTAGCATAGAAGCTATGCAGTCATATTCAAACGCAATACAACTGCCATCCTTATCAGAGCATGACAAAAAATCACTGGAGGAACCTATACAATTAATGGAAATTCAAAAAGCTATAAATTAATTTGCAAAAAATAAATCTCCTGGCCCTGATGGCTACAATACAGAATTTTATCAAATATTCAGTGAAGATTTGTCTCCTCTATTATTACAAATGTACCAATATTCATTTAATAAACAATTGTTTTCTCCAACCTTCAATTTTTCTCATATCTCGTTGATACATAAAAAGGATAAAGACCCATTGAATTGCAGTAATTATCGTCTTTTATCCCTAGCCAATATGGACAATAAAATATTGGCAAAAATCTTAGCCACACGATTATCAAATGTAATAGGAAAATTAATTCATAATGACCAAACTGGCTTCATGGTAGGTCGACAATCTTCAGACAATACAAGGAAATTGTTTAATGTTATTTACTATGCTAGAAGTCTCCCTTATCCCACAGCAGTATGTACTGTTGATGCGGAGAAGGCATTCGACCGCATAAACTGGTCATTTATGTTTTGCACATTACGTAAATTTGGATTTGGAGATAATTTTATACAATGGATTAAGATGCTTTATACAAGACCCATGGCATCAGTCAGAACCTTTTTCGTTAAAAAGAGGAGTAAAACAGGGATGTCCTACATCTGGATTATTATTTAATTTGTTTATTGAACCCTAAGCTGCAAAAATAAGAAGTGAAAATAATATTCATGGTATAAAAATTGGCTCTCAGTATAATAAGCTATCGATGTATTGTGACGACATAATTCTCTACCTGTCACATGTTAACTCCTCTCTTCACTATATCAATAATGTCATCACTGAATATGGCTGTTTATCAGGGTATAAAGTCAATTGGGACAAATGTGAAATATCACCACTTAATAAACACTGCAAGAAATCACAAGTTCAGAACTACAAAATTAAATGGAAAGAGGCAGAAATCATATATCTAGGACTACATATTACACCAAACCTTTATGCAAGTAGAGATCTAAATCTTAAACATTTAAAAAATAAGATAGAGTCCAAAATGGAATGCTGGTCACGTCTCTAAATATCACTTTGGGGTCGGGTGAACATAGTAAAAATGAGTATACTGCCAGCAGTTAATTATATACTGAAAATGATGCCTGTCCTAATTAATAAAAGTTGGTTTAAGAAAATACAATGATATCACATTTTATATGGTGTGGAAAGAAGGCCAGATGTTCATACTTAAGGTTGTCTTGTACACAAGATAAAAGAGGACTAAAATTACCAAACTTCTTACATTATTATATCTCCTTTGGTTGTGAACAAGCAAGCCACTTATTCCATTCTTCTGCAGATAAGGACTGGATCAACATAGAAAAAAATATGTTAATGAATTTGGACATTGATGTGGGGAGCTTATATTAAAAAAATACCTAATGAATTGAGGCAGAGCCCAATAGAAGCCACCTTTAACATTCTAAAACTGTGCCAGAAAATACTAGGAATCAACCCAATGACATCTGTCAATCAACCGCTTTGGTACAATCCTATTATTATCATTAATAAAAATGTTGTTAAATGGACAACATGGAAAGACAGAGGTATTACTAAACCTCATCATATTATTAATAAAAACTCTTTTAAACCGTTCAATGATTTAGTTGATCAATATAATGTACCCAGAAATCATTTTTTACATATTATCTCTTTAAAACACGCTGTAAATAAATGCATATCCTCTGAAAGTATGTCCTTAAATAGCCATGAACTGGAAGATGCACTTTTTAATCAAGATATAATCAAGAAATTAATTAAACTATTTTATGGAATAACAAATGAGCACCACACTAGAAATGCAAATGATGCATGTGTTCGGAAATGGATGATGGACTTAAACATTTTAGATGAAAGAGACATATCATGGAATGATATTTGGAAAAATGCCAATAAGCCCTTTAGAAGCATTAAAGATAAGATGACTCAATTTAAGATATTGAATAGATTGTATTTTACATCTCCTCAGCTGTTTAAAATTGGTGTAGTAGATAGCAAGTTATGTATGAATTGTCGGGCAGCTGAAGGAACTCTTGTTCATTTATTGTGGGAATGTCAGAGAATAAAAGAGTTATGGTTGAAAACAACAAAAGAAGCAATCACATTCCTTAATATAAACATCCCAATGACACTGCAAACTTGCATTCTTAGGGATCTCCATCAATTTAGTAACGTGTCATCAAAGAGTAAAAATGCTTTTCTTTCAATATGAATAATAACAAAAAGGGTAATATTAAAAAAATGTATAGATATTGATAGTCCAACTCATACTGACTGGTACACACAAGCTATGGAGATGATATCAGTAGAAAAAACTGCATTTAGTTTAGATAATAATAATGAGTCATATATTGGAATATGGTATCCATTATTTAAATTTGTTTCAACTATTAAATGAACAAAAATATGACTTATTGTATCGTTGTGGAAAATTTTGGACACAGTGTGTTGTCAGGCTTATGGGATGTGATGCAAGTGTAAGCCACTGTGACACTATTGTTCATTTCTAATTCTTTTATTATAATTTTTTATTAATGTTCTTAATGATAATATCAATGAAGGTTTTTTAATCGCTGCTATTTTGAAATTGTTAATAATATTGATGCTGTTGTCGATAATGTTAATTTTTGTTTCACTACATTTGGATTGTTCCGTGTCATGTTTGTGTGTCCTCAATTGCTCTGATTTGCTCTGTTTATTGTTGTTCTTAATGTTGCTGGGACGGGTTTGGTTTCGGAATTGGATTGCATTGTTGTGGTATTGTTGTGTATTGTTTTTTTGATTGATTAATAAATTCATATTAAAAAAATAATAATAATAAAGTTATAAAAATGTGTACAGTTATCAGAGACCATGCTTGCCAACCCTCCCGGAATTCAGTGCCTCTGCCGAAAACCTCCCGAAAATCTCCCGGAATTCAGCCGGAGCTGGAGGCCACGCCCCTTCCAGCTCCATGCGGACCTGAGTGGGGACAGTGGCGACAGTCTGTTTTCACGTCCGCTTTCCCACGATATAAACAGCGTGCCTGCCCAATCACGTTATAACTGTAGAATGATCGGGGCGAGTTCTGGGTTTCTTATGTGGGTTTATTGTTAGGCAGTTTCATTAACGTCCTCCCAGCGCGGTAACAACACACAACAACAGCAGTCGTTTTCGTCTACCATAAAGCAGTTTGTCTGCCATAAACAGCAATGTTGTGACACTCTTAAACAGGACAATACTGCCATCTACTGGATAGCCTCCGGAACACTGAAATTCAAGTATTTCTTTTATTTATATGTATAATAATATATATATATATATATATATATATATATATATATATATATATATATATATATATATATATATATATATATATATATATATATATATATATATATATATATACACATATATATATATATATATATATATATATATATATATATATATATATATATATATATATATATATAGAATTCACTGAAAGTCAAGTATTTCATATATATATATATATATATATATATATGACATGTATATGAAATACTCGAGTTGGTGAATTCTAGCTGTAAATATACTCCTCCCCTCTTAACCACGCCCACAACCCCGCCCCCAAAAAAGGTTTATCAGTTTGAAAATCAAATATGTTGTCTTTGTAGCATATTCAACTGAATATGGGTTGAAAATGATTTGCAAATCATTGTATTCCGTTTATATTTACATCTAACACAATTTCCCAACTCATATGGAAACGGGGTTTGTAAATACACATATTATATTTATATATACCGGCCGGCGACAGCTTGACGCCAGATGAAGTCAACAAAAATAGTACTTCATCAATTAGTTTAAGTTTAAAACTACATGGTGTATTAAGTGTTTACTTTCTACACTATTCTAACAAGGCGCATAACAAGAATGCAAATTATGTAAATTTTCTTTGGACACTTGAACTTCCCAATCAAAAGTTGACAGTATTGAAATTATTCTTGTTCTTTATTACCTCCAATCCTCTGCACGTTGATGTAGACATGTGGCCCAGTCTTCTCTTCACACACTGCACATCTCTTACTCTTCCCCAACATCTCTTCTTTCACATCATTATTTTCTTTACACAAGCGCTTGTTTTGCTCTTCCAGTTTCTTCATTTGACTTTTGCATTCTTTCATCTCCTCTGATGTGAACTCCACTGCCTTCTTCAAGCTAACAATCGGCTCTTTCTTTACATTGTTTAAAAGTCGGCTAATTTCTCATGAATGCTTTCTTTAGGCCTTAAATTAGCTTCCAATTTACCATAACTTCAACTCACTCACCTTCATTTTACGTCTTTATCTCCGTTGGTGATTTGCTGGAAGTTGGTGGCGCTGATTCTCTTTCACTTTCTCTTTTACCGGGCGTCGCCATCTTAGCATAGCAGTAGTCGTCCATCTTCTATCACGTCTTCAATCTTCACTTCAGATAACACGCCGTCGCTCCACACTCAAAGTCCGTTTGGAGGGCTTAAGAAAAGGTGAATAGTTGAGGTATTTCATGCTATTTTTGAATCTATAAGATCGTAAAAGTGAAACTTCTCCAGAAAGCCACGCCGCTTAGTCCGCCATCTTGGACTTTCCGCTTTACCACTGTTACGTGTGTTTGCGCATGCGCCAGAAGTGTGCAACTTCCGATCGACAACTGCACTTTAAAAAATAAAATATTTTTTAAATAACTAGCGACCCTTTTCATCTTTTCTTACATTCCTGGCTCATAATCTTTTGCAATTTGTTTAATGAACAATGAAGACTGCAAAGAAGAAAGTTGTAGGTGGGATCGGTGTATTAGCGGCTGGCTGCAGCAACACAACCAGGAGAACTTTGACTTGGATATCAGACGCGCTATCCTACGCTAGCCGCCGCTAGCCGCCGACCGCATGGATGATCGCGTGAAGTCCTTCCGTCGATCGCTGGAACGCAGGTGAGCACGGGTGTTGATGAGCAGATGAGGGCTGGCTGGCGTAGGTGGATAGCTAATGTTTTTAGCATAGCTCTGTGAGGTCCCGTTGCTAAGTTAGCTTCAATGGCGTCATTAGCAACAGCATTGTTAAGCTTCGCCAGGTTGGTAAGCATTAACCGTGTAGTTACATGTCCATGGTTTAATAGTATTGTTGATTTTCTGTCTATCCTTCCAGTCAGGGGTTTATTTATTTTGTTTCTATCTGCAGTTAAGCCCGATGCTATCACGTTAGCTCCGTAGCTAAAGTGCTTCGCCAATGTATTGTCGTGGAGATAAAAGTCACTGTGAATGTCCATTTTGCGTTCTCGACTCTCATTTTCAAGAGGATATAGTATCAGAGGTGGTTTAAAATACAAATCTGTGTTTCACAATAGAAAAAGGAGAAAGTGTGGAATCCAATGAGCCAGCTTGTACCTAAGTTACGGTCAGAGCGAAAAAAGATGCGTCCTGCACTGCACTCTAGTCCTTCACTCTCACGTTCCTCATCCACAAATCTTTCATCCTGGCTCAAATTAATGGGGTAATCGTCCCTTTCTCGGTCCGAATCGCTCTCGCTGCTGGTGTAAACAATGGGGAAATGTGAGGAGCCTTTCAATCTGCGACGTCACGCTACTTCCGGTACAGGCAAGGCTTTTTTTATCAGCTACCAAAACTTGTGAACTTTATCGTCGATGTTCTCTACTAAATCCTTTCAGCAAAAATATGGCAATATCGCGAAATGATCAAGTATGACACATAGAATGGATCTGCTATCCCCGTTTAAATAAAAAAAATTCCTTTCAGTAGGCCTTTAATAAACATACAGGACAAAGTGCATCCTGATTCTATTTTAAACTTGATGTGTGCCGATGAAAAGAAAGTTTGTCGCTGCATTACTGACTAATAACCTCAGTTATCATCCGATTGTAACAGACGTCTGCTTAGTAGGGGTAAATCACTCTTCCCTGAATGGCAGGAAGTTAGAGGAGCTAAATCCCTAACCCCCAGGCCTATTAGTCTCGTGTCCACTCTGCCTGCTTAGTAAAAACACAATAGCTTAGGCTCTAGGATTTGAACCCGTCACGGTGAGAACCTAAAGTACAGAATAAGTGAGTAAGTGTCAGTGTGTGGGACTTACTGTATCCCCCCTAACTATTACGCTCCAGAACAGAGGACGAGACGCCCCTACTTCAGAGAAAGGAAAAAACTTCACAATGAAATCAGTCGCGTGAAAGTTGAAAAATATTCTGTTATTTATTACACCAGTAATAGCACTCTAATACTAAGTAAAATAGACAAGTAAATAAAAAAATATATAAACAAAATATAGACTTATAGGAATGATTTCTCTAATAATCTGTAACCACTGTAAGAAATCCACCTTCACTTCACTAGAGTGGCACAATAACACCTGAAAGCCGGATTCAACTCCATCAGCATGCGTCTATACACAAAAAAACTGCAAAAATCCCACATATGCAAATAACAGTCGTATTCTTGTGAACACAATGCACACACAGTACCCTCGCTATTAATAGTAAAGCCAAGAACAGTCTCACACAGTTTTCATTAGGGGTATAACGGTACACAAACATTTTGGTTGGGTACATACCTCGGTTTAGAGGTCACGGTTCGGTTCATTTTCGGTACAGTAAGAAAACGACAAAATATAAATGTTTTGGTTATTTATTTACCAAATTTGTAAACAATGGCTTTATCTTTTTAACATTGGGAACACTGTAATAATAAACTTTTTTTCTACATATAAAAAGTGCAACATTAAACAGTTTCAAGTCAACTCATCATGCTTAATTTATTACAGCATTTGGGAAGCCTGTAGTTGATTTTTATCACACACACACACACACACCGCAAAATGAGCTAACGTTACGCTAAAAGCTAATTAGCCTTCACCTCAAGCCAGGACTGCGAGCCAGCTGAGCTGCAGTTTGTTTCTAGAAGGTCAACGGGCTCATAGTGATGTTACTAGTAGTTGACTGGGGGGGGGGGGGGGGGGGTATTTTAATTTGGGGAGAGTCCGCTGCCTGATGCTCACCTTCTAAACACCTATCTGCTAACCCCACCGCAGAAGCACTGAATCCATGCGCTCTGAATACGCACTGCTGATTGGCTGTTACCGCTCTGAATACGCACTGCTGATTGGCTAATACCGCTATGGTTGTAACTTAGACTTAGACTTAGACAAACTTTAATGATCCACAAGGGAAATTGTTCAACACAGTAGCTCAGTTACAATGATGGAAAGGACAATGCAGGTATAAATAGACTAATATAGCTATAAAAAAATATAACATATATACGAATATATACATAATATGTGTACAGAGTAATTTATATACAGATATATTATATTATGTCTATAACATATATACAATATAAACCAATGACCATGTACAATATTACAGTATATACAGTCTATATGACAGCAGCAGCATAAAATAGAAAGTAGGTCCAGCAGGAAATAGAAATAGACATTATAAACAAAGAGAAGTAGCTAACATGTCAGGTGTCAGGTAATAGGCAGATGTCATCTATTGCTGTATGGCGAGTGATTATACAGCTGGATGGAGTGTGGAATGAAGGAGTTCTTGAATCGCACAGTGCGGGAAGGAAGTTGAAGGAGCCTGTTGGAGTATGAACTCTGCTGTCCCTTAATTGTCAGGTGGAGTGGATGGGCAGGATTGTCTATGACGGCCAGCAGTTTGTCCAGTGACCTCCTGTCCCTCACTGACACAAACGCCTCCAATTGCGTGCCAATAGTTTGGCCGGCTTTCCGGATCAGATTATCAATCCGGTTTGAGTCCCTTTTGCTGGTGCTGCTCCCCCAACAAACCACTGCAAAGTACAGTGCACTGGCCACAACAGACTGATAAAATATCTCCGACAGCTTGCTGCACACATTGAATGACCTAAGCTTCCTCAGGAAAAAGAGTCTGCTCATGCCCTTCTTGTAAACAGCTTTGCAGTTGTCCTTCCAGTCCAGTTTGCTGTTCAAGTGGACTCCCAGGTACTTGTACTGCTCCACTACTGCCACCTCCCGGCCCTGGATCTTGATGGGTTCCACCGGGGTCACTCTCTTCCTGAAGTCGATGACCAGCTCCTTGGTCTTGTCCACATTAAGGACCAGATGGTTCGCCTGAGACCACTCCACAAAGTCAGCGATCAGTGTCCTGTACTCCAATTCCCGTCCCTCTCTGATACACCCGACCACAGCAGAGTCGTCAGAGTATTTCTGCAGGTGTGGAACTATACTGGAAGTCTGAGGTGTACAGGGAGAACAGGAAAGGAGACAGGACGGTCCCCTGTGGAGCACCTACACCACTGACCACAGTATCCGACACGGAGCTCCCCAGTCGCACAAACTGGGGCCTGTCAGACAAGTAATCAGTGATCCAGGAGACAATGGATGAACTGACACCCATCCTGAGCAACTTGTCACTCATCAGAATTGGCTGAATGGTGTTAAAGGCACTGGAGAAATCAAAAAACATGATCCTCACAGTGCCCTTCCCACCATCCAGGTGAGAGTGAGCATGAGGCAGCAGGTAGATAATAGCATCGCCCACTCCTACATGGGGCTGATATGCAAACTGTAGAGGATCCAGGGAAGGAGCCACCAGTGGCCTCAGCTGATCCAGCACAAGTCTCTCGAGGACCTTCATGACCTGGGACGTCAGGGCTACAGTTCTGAAGTCATTTGAGCTCGATGGGATGGGCTTCTTGGGCACCGTCACCAATCAAATGGTTGTGTGGGTGGGACAGTGCTGGGTGCGTTGTAGGAGACAGAGGCAGAAAGCAAAGCAGCTTGTTAAGACTTTAGCTTAGGCGGCTACTTTATATGTTCGTGTGGAAACTCGTTCGGTACACCTCCGAACTGAACCGGAACCCCCGTACCGAAACGGTTCAATACAAATACACGTACCGTTACACCCCTAGTTTTCACAGATTCAATGTCTTTTCATTGTTCAGTCAGTTCAAAGTTCCTTTCGGTTTGGATTGTCCAACGCCACTTTCCGTATGTGCCGACCGTTTAATTCCATCCATCCATCTTCTTCCGCTTATCTGAGGTCGGGTCGCGGGGGCAGCAGCCTAAGCAGGGAAGCCCAGATATCCCTCTCCCCAGCCACTTCGTCCAGCTCCTCCCGGGGGATCCCAAGGCGTTCCCAGGCCAGCCGGGAGACATAGTCTTCCCAACGTGTCCTGGGTCTTCCCCGTGGCCTCCTACCGGTCGCATGTGCCCGAAACACCTCCCTAGGGAGGCGTTCGGGTGGCATCCTGACCAGACTCCTGAACCACCTCATCTGGCTCCTCTCCATGTGGAGGAGCAGCGGCTTTACTTTGAGCTCCTCCCGGATGGCAGAGCTTCTCACCCTATCTCTAAGGGAGAGACCCGCCACCCGGCGGAGGAAACTCATTTCGGCCGCTTGTACCCATGATCTTGACCTTTCGGTCATAACCCAAAGTTCATAACCATAGGTGAGGATGGGAACGTAGATCGACCGGTAAATTGAGAGCTTTGCCTTCCGGCTCAGCTCCTTTTTCACCACAACAGATCGATACAGCGTCCGCATTACTGAAGACGCCGCACCGATCCGCCTGTCAATCTCACCATCCACTCTTCCCTCACTCGTGAACAAGACTCCGAGGTACTTGAACTCCTCCACTCATACTTGCCAACCTTGAGACCTCCGAATTCGGGAGATTGGGGGTGGGGGTGGGGGGGGGGGGTCTACACACACATAACACTCCTCTCTACTCATTGTTGTATTTGAAAGTGCAATGCTTTGCAGCCAGTAGCACAGCCTTTGAAGGAGCATAGGTATGGGCAGTATGTGTGAAATGTAATTTGCAGGAAAGGAGTGAGTTTAGGGTTGAATTGTCCATCCTCGTTCTATTCTGTCACTATCTTTCTAACCAAGCTAAACACTCTCTCTGATGATGCATTGCTGTGTGGCACGCACAAAAGTGCCTTCTTCAAATGAACCAGAGTCTAGAATCGTCCATCTCTCCCTAGCATACCCCTTCCCCTTCGAGCTGTCCTGGATGAACTGAAATTCTTGTTTCCAATCATTTTGGAACTTGCAAGCGTACTTCTTCTTACTTGTCGTCGCCATGATTGTCTCTTCTTCATTCTTCTGCTTCCTCTGTGTTATGTTTTTGGACATTACTACTTGCCGTAGTGTTGAAGCAATGCATGATGGGAATCCGGATGTTGTGTGTCAGTGTATTAACGTGCCGGCTGGGATAAACACACGCTGAGCAATAGCTCCGTGCCTGCCTACTTTATGGGTTATAGATAAACATATGGATAACGGAGACTTATATAATAGTCTCCTTCTTGTTGTGTGCGCAGTTGCGCACTGAGCTCCAAAAGCCGTAGATGTTATAACGTGACTGGGCCTGCATGCTGTTTATATGGAGGAAAAGTGGACGTGACGACAGGCTGTCTTCACTTAGGTCTGGCTGGAAATCGGGAGAATGGTTGTCCCGGGATATTTTCGGGAGAGGCACTGAAATTCGGGAGTCTCCCGGAAAATTCGGGAGGGTTGGCAAGAATGCCTCCATTTGGGGCAGGGTCTCCTCCCCAACCCGGAGATGGCACTCCACCCTTTTCCGGGTACCCTCATTGGGGCCTGTTTGTAGCATTGGACATGTTTGTTAGCCCCAATTTACAATTTTTGTTGTGATGCTATTTACATTCTATTACTCATTACATTACTTAGGGCTGGGATGTTCAAATTATGTGCATTTATGTACACTGTGTATACACATCTAAGTGATATACATTTAACGGCCCTGTTGCAGGCTTGTGCCTATATTTCATTGCATCGTGGTCACTTTAGTTGATTTATAATGATTGTATTTGTTTTGTACAGGAATCCACACACACGCAAACAAACAACTCATGCATGTCTTCAATATACAATTGAACCTGCAAATCTGAACTTGGACAATGTATTATTTCTCCTGCACTCACCTAAACCTTGGGTGCGATTGGATGAAAACATTTTGAGGGATCTCAGGTTGTTAGGGCTACATGAAGAAATATGTGCACAGTATTAGGTGTACACCTACATGAAGTTCCATCGAGGTTTGTTTTGAAGCGAAAGTGGGCGCAGAGCACATCCCTCTACCACTGGAGTGTGACGTCATCGCTGCCTGTGCAATGCGCACTGCCTTCCTGCGCCGGTCAAAATCAACACTGTGATTAATCATCATTCATTTATGGTAACGCGATATATTCTTTTTAATAATCACATGCGTTAACATTGACAGCCTTAGTTGAAACCCATACTTTTTTTCAGAAAACTCATCAAATCACTGACCTGTAAATTGCGGCCCATTATCAGTGTTACTCCCTCCGAGGTCTTAATCAAGGCTCAAGTCGTTCGTTTTTCTCACAGACATTTATTTCAGCCACGTCTTCTTCACGTTACCAACGATGCCAAATATAATGCCGTCAGAAGTAATAAAATAAGCAAACAGAACTTACAATTAGTCTGACATCCAAAGAAAGAAAACACATAGATTTCACAAACATATCAGAAGTAATCATACCTCGTTGGCCTCATAAACTCCAAGGGAATAAAGTTTATTCTCAATCCGGGACTCCATTAACGTCATCCACATCAAACACTTGTCGTCTCTTGCTGCTTCCTCAAAGGCCTACTGAAAGCCACTACTAGCGACCACGCAGGCTGATAGTTTATACATCAATGATGAAATCTTAACATTGCAACACATGCCAATACGGCCGGGTTAACTTATAAAGTGCAATTTTAAATTTCCTGCGAAACTTCCGGTTGAAAACGTCTATGTATGATGACGTATGCGCGTGACGTCAATGGTTGAAGCGGAAGTATTCGGACACATTGTATCCAATACAAACAGCTCTGTTTTCATCGCAAAATTCCACAGTATTCTGGACATCTGTGTTGGTGAATCTTTTGCAATTTGTTTAATGAACAATGGAGACTGCAAAGAAGAAAGCTGTAGGTGGGATCGGTGTATTAGCGGCTGGCTGCAGCAACACAACCAGGAGGACTTTGACTTGGATAGCAGACGCGCTATCTGACGCTAGCTGCCGACCGCACGGATGATCGGGTGAAGTCCTTCGTTGCGCCGTCGATCGCTGGAACGCAGGTGAGCACGGGTGTTGATGAGCAGATGAGGGCTGGCGTAGGTGGAGCGCTAATGTTTTTAGCATACGTCTGTCGAGGTCCCGTAGCTAAGTTAGCTTCAATGGCGTCGTTAGCAACAGCATTGCTAGGCTTCGCCAGGTTGGACAGCATTAACCGTGTGGTTACAGGTCCAGTGTTTGGTAGTATTGTTGATCTTCTGTCTATCCTTTTTTTATCAGCGACCAAAACTTGCAAACTTTTATCGTCGATGTTCTCTACTAAATCCTTTCAGCAAAAATATGGCAATATCGCAAAATGAAGTATGACACATAGAATGGATCTGCTATCTATCCCCGTTTAAATAAGAACATTTTATTTCAGTAGGCCTTTAATTCCCTCACATATTAATTGTCCCCCCAACAACGTGACCAAACTGGAAACAAAACATATATTCCCCAGTCAATTGACATGGGTTTGTAACAAAAATAAAGTTAACATAAACTTGCATGAATTAACCCAAGGAATCACATTTTTAATCTCATTATATGTACAATATGTAATTTATTTATTTATTCGCACCAACTATGACATTATATTTTAAATATACATGTTGCATCTGTCAGCAGCTACACTGACATTGATGTGTCTCTGAGAACTGAACACATTTTTATAACTTATAACAAAATGTGTTTATACAGTAACCTGCTCACATGAGTCACATTACAGCAGGGGTGTCAAACTCATTTTAGCTCAGGGGCCGCATGGAGGAAAATCTATTTCCAGGTGGGCGGGACAGGTAAAATCATGGCATGATAAGTTAAAAATACAACTATGATAAAGTCAAAGAGTAAAAGTTAGGCGGTTTGTTATGCAAACAGTTACCCAGCATCACTTATGCGTCAACGTCGGTTTTGATACATCTCAACTTTGCAGTGAAAAAGGGTGTAGTGCAGGTTTTTGAGCGTGCACAAACTTGACACAGTCCAGGGATGAAGAAGGAGTAACCAAGCACTTGAAGCATCATCTATCTTACTGTTCAGGAAGGTTTCAGATACAGAGAAGACATGGGGTCATGAGTGGATAAGATTATGCTCTAAATAATCCAAGTTTGTATGAATACCTCAGATATTATACGCAAATACGGTGTTAGCTTCCACTGTTATGCTGATGACACCCGACTCTACATGCCCCTAAAGCTGACCAACACGCCGGATTGTAGTCAGATGGAGGCGTGTCTTAATGAAATTAAACAATGGATGTCCGCTAACTTTTTGCAACTCAACGCTAAGAAAACGGAAATGCTGATTATCGGTCCTGCTCAACACCGACATCTATTTAATAATACCACCTTAACATTTGACAACCAAACAATTAAACAAGGCGACTCGGTAAAGAATCTGGGTATTATCTTCCACCCAACTCTCTCGTTTGAGTCACACATTAAGAGTGTTACTAAAACGGCCTTCTTTCATCTCCGTAATATCGCTAAAATTAGTTTCATTTTGTCCACAAGCGACGCTGAGATCATTATCCATGCGTTCGTGACATCTCGTCTCGATTACTGTAACGTATTATTTTCGGGTCTCCCTATGTCTAGCATTAAAAGATTACAGTTGGTACAAAATGCGGCTGCTAGACTTTTGACAAAAATAAGAAAGTTTGATCATATTACGCCTATACTGTATATACCTTTATATACTTTGTACATATATATATACATACCTATACTGGCTCACCTGCACTGGCTTCCTGTGCACTTAAGATGTGACTTTAAAGTTTTACTACTTACGTATAAAATACTACACGGTCTAGCTCCATCCTATCTTGCTGATTGTATTGTACCATATGTCCCGGCAAGAAATCTGCGTTCAAAAAACTCCGGCTTATTAGTGATTCCCAGAGCCCAAAAAAAGTCTGTGGGCTATAGAGCGGGGGGGGGGGGGGGGGGGGGGGGGGGGGGGGGTTTACCCACATATGCGGTCCTCTCCAAGGTTTCTCATAGTCATTCACATTGACGTCCCACTGGGGTGAGTTTTTCCTTGCCCGTATGTGGGCTCTGTACCGAGGATGTCGTTGTGGCTTGTGCAGCCCTTTGAGACACTTGTGATTTAGGGCTATATAAATAAACATTGATTGATTGATTGATTGATATTTGTGAAAGAAGCAGTGAGGAGGTCCTGGGTAGGGTGGATGTCACCACATATGAGCAACATACCACAAACTAAACAGCTAATTTGTTATTTTCCCTTGTGTGTTCTAAAGTGTCTTACTGCATCTGCATTACGTGTGAACCTTTTACAGCACACTGAACAAGTAAATGGTTTTTCTCCAGTGTGTGTTCTCATGTGTTGAGTCAATATTCTCTTAACAGAAAAGCTTTTGCCACAAACTGAACACTTATATGGTTTTTCATCTGTGTGTGTTCTCATGTGTTCTATCAAACAACCCTTAAAAGAAAAGCTCTTGCCACAACATGAACAGATAAATGGTTTTCCACCGGTGTGTGTTCTCATGTGTTCAGTCAAATATCTGTTAACAGACAAGCCTTTGCCACAAACTGAACAATTAAGTGGTTTTTCACCTGTGTGTGTTCTCATGTGTTGAGTCAAAGAGGTATTTCGAGAAAAGCTTTTGCCGCACACTGAACAATTAAATGTTTTTTCTCCTGTGTGTGTTCTCATGTGTTGAGTCAAAGAGCTTTTTTGAGAAAAGCTTTTGCCACAAACTGAACAAGCAAAATGTTTTTCACCTGTGTGTGTTCTCATGTGTCGACTCAACAAGCTATTTTGAGAAAAGCTTTTGCCACAAACTGAACACTTAAATGGTTTTTCACCTGTGTGCGTTCTCATGTGTCGACTCAACAAGCTATTTTGAGAAAAGCTTTTGCCACAAACTGAACAAATAAATGGTTTTTCACCTGTGTGTGTTCTCATGTGTTGAGTCAAATTGCTCTTTTTAGTAAAACTTTGACCACAAACTGAGCAGCTCAAACATGTTTTACCTCTCTTCTTTGTAGAGCATTCAGAGTGTTTGTTGTCAGTGTGAGTCCTCATATCACCTTCACAGTCTTTATCGCTACTCAAAGGTTCTTCAACCTCGTCTTCAGCCTCACTATCTGATAGTGGAGCTAAGAGGTTGTCTATCTGTGGTTTCTCTTCATCATCTTCAGTCTTCACAGAGAGAATACTCAGTGGAAACTTGGTGTAATCAGCTTCCTCTCGTCCTAGAAGACACTCTCCCTCCTGAGTGATGCAG
The DNA here is from genome assembly GCF_033978785.1 of Entelurus aequoreus. Taxonomy (NCBI): domain Eukaryota; kingdom Metazoa; phylum Chordata; class Actinopteri; order Syngnathiformes; family Syngnathidae; genus Entelurus; species Entelurus aequoreus. The sequence continues at coordinate 8,511,870 of NC_084747.1, forward strand.
AGTTCCTCCTCTTCCTTTTTAATGCAGGGTGGTTGTGGAGTCTCCTGCTTCAAAGTGGAGCTCCCCCCTAACTGAGGGGAAACTTCTTCTGGATTACCGATCAGCTGCTGGACGTCTGCAAGACACAAACAACAAAAACACACTTTCTTCTATGTACTGTATGTGTGTGTAGTAGGGTTGTACAGTATACTGCTACTAATAAAGTATTGTGGTACTAATCAATTGAAATTGGTACTATACCACCTTTCAAAGTACCGGTACCGTTCTTTCATCTGAATGCTGCTGTGACTACAGAGCCGAGGCATTTTGACACTTTGTGTGTCAAAACGCACACACAAAGTGCATACAAGCAATAACATGGTGGTGACACTTTCAACAGGGAGCCGCCGCTCTGCAAGGGTTGCTTTACACCTTTCCTGTTTGTGGGCTCCCAGACCATGGTCGAGGAGCGCAGGGGAGACGTTCCCTCTAGGGCCCATGTTTTGTCGGGGGTAACACTGGGTCTATAAAGCTCCGCTCTTTGGTCGGAAGGACGAGGCCGTCGATTAGTTACAACTTGCTCACTTTATTTATTATTTCCACAGGGCACAACCGGACATCCACCATGCTATTAACACTCCTGCACATGCTACCACTACCTCTCCTTACTCGCCCACTCACTTACTCACCCCACATACTGCCACTCTTAAAGGAGCACACACACATACACTACTCTCACAACAGCTGCTTTAAAACACGCCTCGCCAAATGTGGTGATTAGTATTACCACCTTTGCTTCAGACTTAGGTCAACATTTAAATAATAAGCATTCAGATCTGCACAAGGAGTTTAAATAGTGACAGGTATAATGTAGTTGTTACACCTGTCCTGCTGCTCTCTCTTTACTCGCCCGCTCACTCGCTGACGTCACTCAGACAACACGTTGACATTCTCACAAACACACATACTACTCTCATAAGTTAACCAGCTCCCCTGCTGTGCACATGTACAAAACCCAAAAGCAGTGAAGTTGTCACGTTGTGTAAATGGTAAATAAAAAGAGAATACAATGATTTGCAAATCCTTTTCAACTTATATTCAATTGAATAGACTGCAAAGACAAGATATTTAATGTCTGAACTGAGAAACTATTTTTATTTTGCAAATAATCATTAAATCAGAATTTAATGGCAGCAACACATTGCAAAAAAGTTGGCACGGGGGCATTTTTACCACTGTGTTACATGGCCTTTCCTTTTAACAACACTCAGTAAAGGTTTGGGAACTGAGGAGACACATTTTTGAAGCTTCTCAGGTGGAATTCTTTCCCATTCTTGCTTGATGTACAGCTTAAGTTGTTCAACAGTCTGGGGGTCTCCCTTGTGGTATTTTAGGCTTCATAATGCACCACACATTTTCAATGGGAGACAGGTCTGGACTACAGGCAGGCCAGTCTAGTATGCACACTCCTTTACTACAAAGCCACACTGTTACAACACATGGCTTGGCATTGTCTTGCTGAAATAAGCAGGGGCGTCCATGATAACGTTGCTTGGAAGGCAACATATGTTGCTCCAAAACCTGCATGTACCTTTCAGCATTAATGGTGCCTTCACAGATGTGTAAGTACCCATGCCTTGGGCACTAATACACCCCCATACCATCACAGATGCTGGCATTTGAACTTTGCGCCAAGAACAATCCGGATGGTTATTTTCTTCTTTGTTTGATGTCCACAGTTTCCAAAACCAATTTGAAATGTGGACTCGTCAGACCACAGAACACTTTTACACTTTGCATCAGTCCATCTTAGATGAGCTCGTGGCCCAGCGAAGCCGGCGGCGTTTCTGGGTGTTGTTGATAAATGGCTTTTGCTGTGTTTGTGGGTGTTGTTGATAAATGGCTTTTGCTGTGCATAGTAGGGTTTTAACTTGCACTTACAGACTGTACTTACAACTGCAGTTACTGGCAGTGGTTTTCTGAAGTGTTCCTGAGCCCATGTGGTGATATCCTTTACACACTGATGTCAGTTTTTGACGCAATACTGCCTGAAGGATCCAAGGTCACGGGCATTCAATGTTACGTGCAGTGATTTCTCCAGATTCTCTGAAGCTTTTGATGATATTATAGACCTGAGATGGTGAAATCCCTAAATTCTCTGCAATAGCTGGTTGAGCAATGTTGTTCCTAAACTGTTCGACAATTTGCTCACATATTTGTTGTCAAAGTGGTGACCCTCCCCCCATCCTTGTTTGTGAATGACTGAGCATTTCATGGAAGCTGCTTTTATACCCAATCATGGCACCCACCTGTTCCCAATTAGCCTGTTCAACTGTGGGATGTTTTTGCCACTTGTGCCAACTTTTTTGAAACATGTTGCAGGCATCAAACTCCAAATGAGCTAATATTTGCAAAAAATAACAAAGTTTTCCAGTTTGAAGATTAAATATCTTGTCTTTGCAGTCTATTCAATTGAATATAGATTGAAAGGGATTTGCAAATCATTGTATTCTGTTTTTATTTACCATTTACACATCGTGCCAACTTCACTGCTTTTGGGGTTAGTAGATACGTAGACGCGCACACAGCTGCTTGGCTTGATGCCAAATATTAGCACAGTTAAAACTGCCCAATTAGCAGTCAACTAATGCAAGTGAAATGACTACATTTTGTAACAAATTCCTACCATTTGTGTTTTGTCTTTAATAAATGTGTTTTACCTGCTACATGGCTTATCTGTGTACATGTATTCATAGTTTAGTTTTTAGTACTTCATTAATAATTGTATTTTTCTTAAAGCACAGACCAGGACTGGCAACCATAAATTTAGAATAACTTTATATAATGTCAGTAAAACTTTCTGTTCTATTCTAATCTAATCCTTGATTATAGCAGACTATATGTAATATGGAAAATTGTAAATTGTTCTTTGAGTGCAACGAGAAAAGCCCAAAGTGTTTAATGCCTCTTAATTTATATTTTAACCTTGTAAAATTGTTCTTTGACTGTGAGTGTTTAATGTAGTGTAAGATGTTATGTTAAAATTAAGCCAATATTGACATTTTTCGTAGTTCCTTTTATTTGGAAAAGTATCTATACATTTAGTACCGGTACTAAATTATTGGTATGGGGACAACCCTAGTGTGTAGTGTTTCATGGCCATTCATTTAGTGCCTTGCCAGAATGATGGATCAATGTTTACATGACTTGTCATAGACTCACAAAAGTTCAGCTAGAATCACAGAAAGTAGAAAACATCTGCTGCGATGGACATTAGGATACTACAAACTAACAGTGGGGAAAAAGTCAATATTGAAATACATCACAAAACTAAAAAAGATAATATCTATCTGAAAGAAGTCTGTAGTTAAGAAGTTGATGACTTTTTTAGATATTAAATGCAAGAAATTTGATCCACTTTCTGTACAACTGCAATGATCATTTTATTTACTTTGTTTTTGACACAATTTGTCCAATAAATAATAACTGTGAACAAGTACACATTTATACAACATTCATTTTAAGTAGGTTTTTTGACATTTTCAGTGACTTTGTAAACATGGAAGTAAAACTCCATGTCACAATCAGTGTTGGGTTAGTTACTGAAAATCAGTAACTAGTTACAGTTACTAGTCATTTTATTTCAAAAGTAACTCAGTTACTTATACCAAAAAGTAATGAGTTACTGTGATAAGTAACTATTTAGTTACTTATTTTCTTCTTCTGTTTTTAAGGCTCACATTAATGCCCTTTTAGCCTTCATTTCAGTACTGTTATTGCACTGGAGAATAATACAATGTGTTGATCAACTTGACATGCATTTGCATCACTGAACTCAGAAAGCAATGTGGTCTACATACAACACACAAACAATGTGGTCTACATACAACACACAAACAATGTGCTCTACATACAACACTCAAACAATGTGGTCTACATACAACGCACAAACAATGTGCTCTACATACAACACACAAACAATGTGGTCTACATACAACACACAAACAATGTGGTCTACATACAACACACAAACAATGTGGTCTACATACAACACACAAACAATGTGGTCTACATACAACACACAAACAATGTGGTCTACATACAACACACAAACAATGTGGTCTACATGCAACACACAAACAATGTGGTCTACATACAACACACAAACAATGTGGTCTACATACAACACACAAACAATGTGGTCTACATACAACACACAAACAATGTGGTCTACATACAACACACAAACAATGTGGTCTACATACAACACACAAACAATGTGGTCTACATGCAACACACAAACAATGTGGTCTACATACAACACACAAACAATGTGGTCTACATACAACACACAAACAATGTGGTCTACATACAACACACAAACAATGTGGTCTACATACAACACACAAACAATGTGGTCTACATACAACACACAAAGACAAAGATATGTTTCAAAGGGCCAATTTATTTCAGGCCAGAACAAATTGACAAAACTATTTTAAATAGCTGCAACATAACATACATAAGTAACAAACAGCATAATAACAACATAGCTGTAAACCAAGGAAGTACTTTAACTTTACATACACAAAGCCTTCCTTTTCTCTCAAGGAATTCTGAAATAAAATCATGTCCGAAGCCCAGAACACTCTACGCATTTCCCCAGTTTTAGTTTAGAGATAAGGAAAGATTGGCCTGGCCCACTAGGATCCCTCTTTTTGTTTGTGAACTTTATAGTCTATACATTTAGAGTGATGTGATAATCAAACACTCTAGAAGTCTAGAATAGAATAGAATATAAAGTACTTTATTGATCCCTGGGGGAAATTCAGCATGAAGCAGAATGAAAGAGTGTTTAAGAAAATTGACAGTGTGTGTACTATAACTCGTAATAACATTGATTTTGATTCAATATTATGTTTTGAGCAATGACAGTTTGAAAGAAAAAAAACAACTTTGTTTTATTAGTCAACATTGCAACTTTTTCTAAATTACATTTCACCTTTAAGCTTTTTTATTTCACTTTTGTTATGTTTTTGTTTATTTGAATAGTATTTTTAGAATGTGCCGTGGGCCTTTAAAACATTAGCTGTGGGCCGCAAATGGCCTCCGGGGCACACTTTTGACACCCCTGCTATAGATCATAAAAAATTAAATCTGATAAATCTATGGAGAAAAAGCAGAGCCTGGCGACGCATGCGCGTTTATCATAACTCTCTCTCTCTCTCTGTCTCTGCCCCTCCCTCACCATTGCTGCTGCGCACACCCCCTCCCCTCCCTCCCCACACCCAGACACAGCGCGCCTCCTCTTTGTGACGCAAGAGATTCAGAAGGACGACACTGCAGCGCTGCAATAAAACACACTCAGATCTTCTGTTTCTAGCCGATACTACATCAAAAATAACGTGAAATAACGCACTAATGCATTATGTAGTAATGGTAACTGAATTACTGAATATAAAAAAATAACGCGTTAGACTACTAGTTACCGCTGCAACTAACGCCGTTACAGTAACGTGTTACTTTGTAACGCGTTAGTCCCAACACTGGTCACAATATTACAATAGACTATTGTATCGTGACTCAAGTACCGTGATACATCATGAAGTCCTTTCCAATACCTCGTCTAGGGCTGGACAATTATGGCAAAACATAATAATCACAATTATTTTGAGGGATTTTGGAAACAATATTGAAATACATCGCAAAACTAAAGAAGATAATTTCTCTCTGAAAGAAGTCTGTAGTTAAGAAGTAGAGAACTTTTTTAGATATTAAATGCAAGAAATGTGATCCACTTTCTGTACAACTGCAATGATCATTTTATTTACTTTGTTTTTGACACAATTTGTCCAATAGATAATAACTGTCATCAAGTACACATTTATACAACATTAATTTTAAGTAGTTTTTTCAATTTTTCAGTGACTTTGTAAAAATGTCAGTAAAACTCCATGTCACAATATTACAATAGACTATTGTATCGTGACTCAAGTACCGTGATACATAGTTTATCATGAAGTCCTTTCCAATACCTCGTCTAGGGCTGGACAATTATGGCAAAACATAATAATAATGATTATTTTGAGGGATTTTGGAATCACGATAAATAACTAAATTATTTATTAATTTGATAACGTAAAAACAGTATCACCAAAACTCAATTTTAAATATAATCTAAAAGAACAACCAGATATACATTAGTGACAAATAAATAAGACGTAAAATAACAATCATACTAACAATAAATGAAAATGACTATAGCAATATGAAAATCTAATCTAATTCAGGTTTTCTGTTTACATTTTTCTGAATTCCTTTTCTTGAATATTCGTGTCACACCCTGGTGAAAGTTGTCTTTTCGAATTTGGGGCTTTGTTTAATTTCAGGCACATTTTTAACATAAACTATCTGTTATTAAAACATATCATACCATACCACCACCAAAGGAATTCAATACAACTGTTTTAGAAAAAACAAGAAGATAAGAACTACAAATAAATACAAATATTTAAAGAGGCTCAGATGTTTGTAACTTAGACTTATTTTCATTGTCATTCCAATTTGAACTTTACAGTATAACAAAAACACTACCAGCTATCTTATTTGACCATTAGTGTTTGAACAAAGCATACATTTGTTATTTTCTTGTTCTTTATTACCTCCAATCCTCTGCACGTTGATGTAGACATGTGGTCCAGTCTTCTCTTCACATCTCTTACTCTTCCCCAACATCTCTTCTTTCACATCATTATTTTCTTTACACAAGCGCTTGTTTTGCTCTTCCACTTTCTTCATTTGACTTTTGCATTCTTTCATCTCCTCTGATGTGAACTCCACTGCCTTCTTCAAGCTAACAATCATGGCGGCTCTTTCTTTACATTCTTCAACAAAGCCGGCTAATTTCGATTTTAAGGGCTTGAAATAGTTTTCAAATAACAAAACTTCAAGTCACTCACCTTCATCTTTCGTCTTTATCTCCGTTGGTGATTTGCTGGAAGTTGGTGGCGCTGATTCTCTTTCATGTTCTCTTTTAGCGGACGTCGCCATCTTAGCATAGCAGTAGTCGTCCATCTTCTATCACGTCTTCAATCTTCACTTCAGATATCGCTACAAACTCAATGCACGTTTCGTGGCTTTGGAAAATACCAATTGAGATATTTGTTGCTATATTTGCTGTGAATCATATGACTTTAAGATCGTGAATTCGAAGTATCTCCGAACAACCATAGCCTGCGGTCTTCGTCTTTTTGCTTGGCTTCAAGTAGATTTGCGCATGCGCTAAAAGCCAGCAACTTCCGTTTCCTACTCCACAGCAGTTGTTTTTCAAAACAAAGGCATTTTATTCTTATTTTAAAACAATTGTTAGCAAAAGTATCTAACATCAAATAATGGACAACTACTGTTTAAAATAAAAAATATATATATACAAGCACGTGCACAGACTTTTTCCATGGCTGTTGTTCAAACCAGAAAAAGGGCAGACATCAAAAAAAAAATCCTACATTTTAAATACTACAAGAAACAGAAATATTTTCAACTTACATAGTTGTTTTAGTTAAAAACCTTTATAAAGTCAAATGATTACTCTGAATAAAGAAGAAAAGCACTAAGAGTGTAGATCTCCACCAGGACCAATCCTATTGTTCACGTGCTACTAAATTGTGTGCCATCTCATGTGTATCGTGTGCTGCTATGACAATAAACTTCCATGAATCCTGTAGAACACCAGACAGTTAGTAATATGGTTTCACATAAAAATGTTGGTGAAACTGCTCATTTCTACCTAGCGATAGGTGGCTCTAACTGTAGTGCTAATCACTCACCAGCAGAAAGCCCTCATCACACTGCTAATCAATAACTACCATCTTAGGCACTTAACATCACTAATCGCCAGTTAACAGCTATCATGCTAAATGTCAGCTATCTTAAATGCAAACATGAAAACAAGACACATTAACGTATTTCCCTATTACAAACATCATAACACAATCCAAACGTATATAAACACATTACTGTCTGAGCATATAAGATATTCAATTGCGTTACATTGCAATTTATTATATTGAAATGAGCCATGTGATTAAGATGGGCACGGTCTGACCAATCACAAGTCAGTAGGAGCTGCTTTGTTCTCGTGTTTGGATAAAGCGGAAGAGCGATTGTCAGCCTGACATTGATGTGTCTCTGAGAACTGAACACATTTTTATAACTTATAACAAAATGTGTTTATACAGTAACCTGCTCACATGAGTCACATTACAGCAGGGGTGTCAAACTCATTTTAGCTCAGGGGCCACATGGAGGAAAATCTATTTCCACGTGGGCGGGACGGGTAAAATCATGGCATGATAACTTAAAAATACGACAACTTCAGATTATTTTTATTTATTTTACTTTGGCCAAAAATAGAACAAGCACATCCTGAAAATGTACATATCACAAATAATCATAATCAAAATACTTCAAGTTAGTTACACATATTAGAGAGAAAAAAATGGCGCATTTTCAAAAACACCTTAAAAAACACAATGTACTTAGACTTAATCTCAGTGTTTCTATTAAACTTTAAGTCACAACCCATCTAGGATTGAACAAAAAACAAAATAAAGCATGAATAAAAACTATTCTATGTATCAACTACCTCATTTGTCATTTCCACATATTAATCCTGTGCTAACTCAACAAACCATACACACTGAGGTAGAAACTATTCAAGAGTGTTGAGTTACTTCCTGTCTTCTAGACATAACGTGTATTGATAGAAAAATAAAAGTTGTGCAATGTGTGAACAATTTCAACAAAGCACAAATAAAAAGTTAAAAGACTGACAGTATTGCAGTAAATCACACACTGTTCACTTTCTTTACATTTGCACAGAAGACAATCATTTTCACAGAACTATATCAGTGTGCAGTGTCTCATGCTGCATTTTAATTATGTCAGTTTTGATACATCTCAACTTTGCAGTGAAAAAGGGTGTAGTGCAGGTTTTTGAGCGTGCACAAACTTGACACATGAGGCCCCAGGTCCCTGGACTGAAGAAGGAGTAACCAAGCACTTGAAGCATCATCTATCTTACTGTTCAGGAAGGTTTCAGATACAGAGAAGACATGGGGTCATGAGTAGATAAGATTATGCTCCAAATAATCCAAGTTTGTACGAATACCTCAGATATTTGTGAAAGAAGCAGTGAGGAGGTCCTGGGTAGGGTGGATGTCACCACATATTAGCAACATACCACAAACTAAACAGCTATTTTAGAAATACTTATTTTCTCTTGTGGGTTTTTGTGGGTTTTTGTGTGTTTTACTGCGTCTGCATTATGTGGGAACCTTTTACAGCACACTGAACAACTAAATGGTTTTTTACCTGTGTGTGTTCTCATGTGTTCGGTCAAAATGTTCTTAATAGAAAAGTTTTCACCACAAATTGAACAGTTAAATGGTTTTTCACCTGTGTGTGTTCTCATGTGTTTAGTCAAAGAGCCACTTTGAGAAAAGCTTGTGTCACAAACTGAACAATTAAATGGTTTTTCACCTGTGTGTGTTCTCATGTGTTGAGTCAAAGAGCCACTTTGAGAAAAGCTTGTGTCACAAACTGAACAATTAAATGGTTTTTCACCTGTGTGTGTTCTCAAGTGTTGAGTCAAATGGCTATTTCGATCAAATATTTTGCCACAAACTGAACATTTAAATGTTTTTTCTCCTGTGTGTGTTCTCATGTGTTTAGTCAAGTGGATATTTTTAGAAAAGCTTTTGCCACAAACTGAACAATTAAATGGTTTTTCCCCTGTGTGTGTCTTCATGTGTTGATTTAATTGGCCCTTTAAAATAAAACTTTCAGCACAAATTGAACAACTCAAACATATTTTACCTATTTTCTTTGTAGAGCATTCAGAGTGTTTGTTGTCAGTGTGAGTCCTCATATCACCTTCACAGTCTTTATCTCTGCTCAAAGGTTCTTCAACCTCGTCTTCAGCCTCACGATCTGATAGTGGAGCTAAGAGGTTGTCTACTTGTGGTTTCTCTTCATCATCTTCAGTCTTCACAGAGAGAATACTCAGTGGAAACTTGGTGTAATCAGCTTCCTCTCGTCCTAGAAGACACTCTCCCTCCTGAGTGATGCAGAGTTCCTCCTCTTCCTTTTTAATGCAGGGTGGTTGTGGAGTCTCCTGCTTCAAAGTGGAGCTCCCCCCTAACTGAGGGGAAACTTCTTCTGGATTACCGATCAGCTGCTGGACGTCTGCAAGACACAAACAATAAAAACACACTTTCTTCTATGTACTGTATGTGTGTGTAGTAGGGTTGTACAGTATACTGCTACTAATAAAGTATCGTGGTACTAATCAATTGAAATCGGTACTATACCACCTTTGAAAAGTACCGGTACCGTTCTTTCATCTGAATGCCGCTGTGAGGCTGTGACTACCTCCAGGGCCCATGTTGTGTCGGGGGTAACACTGGGTCGTCGGAAGGACGAGGCCGTCGATTAGTTACAACTTGCTCACTAGGGCTGCAACAACTAATCGATTAAATTTGATTATAAGAATAGTTGGCGATTAATTTAGTCATGGATTTGTTGGATCTATGCTATGCGCATGCGCTGCTGCTACGTCTCATGAGGTGGCAGTAAGCCAGCCAATGATGTGTCATGTGCAGCTCACGTGACCACGCCGTCTCCTTTAAAGTTGAAGTACCAATGATTGTCACACACACACTAGGTGTGGCGAAATTATTCTCTGCATTTGACCCATCACCCTTGATCCCCCCCTAGGAGGTGAGGGGAGCAGTGAGCAGCAGCGGTGGCCGTGCCCGGGAATCGTTTTTGGTGATTTTAACCCCCAATTCCAACCCTTGATGCTGAGTGCCAAGCAGGGAGGTAATGGCTCCCATTTTTATAGTCTTTGTGCCTGGAAACATTTGAAAAATGGCGGAGGACAACTGTACCGATAGTTCAGCGGAGAAACATCTTGAGGTTATTGCTTCGATGTAGAAGGGTACAGTGTACAAACAACTCTCCTCAATATTCAAGTCGTCAAAAGTGTGGGAACACTTTACTTTAAAGACTTCAAAGAAGACCGTTTCCTGCAAAATGTGCAGCGTGGACCTCGCCTGGCAAGGAAGTACAACATTGCCACCTGAAGAGGAAACATGTTGGAGCCATGGATGAAGGGAACTCACGCTACGTAACTTTTTAAGTCCATAGTCCGGGTACATTGATCCCTTGTGTCCGTCGTCGTGTGTTTTTAATCTTTTGTTAATGAGGATATTTTTTTGAAGGAAGCGCAGCAGCAACTGTCGTGTATTAACTTTCAGAGTGTTAGGAACTTTTAGGAGAGTACGACGACTTTTCATTTTCTTTGTTGTTTTGAGTGGCAACAGGCATTCATGAGTTCAGCACGCCAGCTCTTTTTTGTGAGTAAGGTTAACGTTACCCCTTTGTTGCAACACGGGGCTGATAATGTGTCTACGGCAGATTTGACTCGGTTTTGAGAGAGAAAACGCACGGTTACCAATTACGAAATAAACGTAACGGACAGAAATATTTCAGGTTGTTTCATAATGGATCAATGTAGCGGGCCCAATAAAGCTATATAAATATATTTAGATTTGAGTGACGCTTGAGTGTAACTAAACGTTATGAAGGTGCTGGAATATTTCATGCTATTATTCAGAGGCAGCCTAAAATGAATCCTTTATTATTCACAACAGAAACTGTTAGAATAATTGTTTCTAAATTATCAGTTCGGTTTCATAATACACCTCACGGTGCAACCTGGACACATCATCAGTGATTCTCCCGGGGTCATAGGGTGTTTCGGGTCTTAATCAAACACCCTCTCCCGGGCGACCCAGCCGAGGGTGATCAACCCTGCCCCGGTTGCCGTCTTTGCGAGCTGTCAACTGTCTCTCCAGTTGTCACCACTCTTTCGGGGTTGTCATCCAGCCTCTTCCTGGAAGTCAATGGCGATGCCATACTCGATCGGTTTCATAATACACCTCACGGTGCAACCTGGACACATCATCAGTGAACTTTGTGTTACATTTGAGGGCCCGGTGAGAAGACAAAAGCTGTCTTTGAAAACTACCAAGAAGAAGGCTCGTAAAACTCCACTGTGTAAGCGGGAAAGCCACATGAAGGGTTTTCTGTTTTCTCTCATGTATGGTAATCAACAGAAAAAAAGGAGAGATGGCAGGATCTGCCCACTTTCCAGACGACCTCTTTTTGAAGTATTTTACAAACTCTTTTTGAACTATTTTATGGAACTCTTTTTGAACTATTTTATGAAACTCTTTTTGAACTATTTTATGGACCTCTTTTTGAACTATTTTACGAACCTTTGTCCTTGGAAACAGCGGTGGCCATGTGGTCGGGGAGGGTCCAAAATAAAAGAAAGAGGTGTGCAATCTTTTGGCAGAGCGTGCTGAGATACTGTACAAGGGTACAGTGTACAGACAACTCTCCTCAACATTGAGTTCAAATTGAATTCTGTCTGTTTAATTCTTTGCCTCTTGTCTTGTTTAATAGATGTCATCAGTGTTTGAACCTGACAGAAACGTGTACAAAATCTGATCCAGTTCTGATCTGATGAGTTACATGTCTATGTTGAAGAGGTTCATGTAGCCTACTGATGTGTATTTATAAATGGTTGATTTATATAGGCTAGTAAGGTAAAGTTTTGTACCTGACAAGTTTCGGCTACCTTTCTTCCGCCCTACCCCCGGCGCACACCAGGGGACACCGCCCTTCCACCACTTCAGGTGAGATAGAACAATTCATAGAACATGTCACAGATGACGTCACGCTAACACCACGTGACACCTCTGATGAAGGCTGCAGAAGCAAGGTAGCTGAAACTTGTCAGGTACAACACTTTACCTTACTAGCCTATATAAATCAACCATTTATAAATGATTAATTAAATCAACTAGGTATGTATTAAGTTACATGTAAATGATGCTACTAAGTACGTTCATTATATGGTTTCTCTCATTTCAGAAAGAAACAAGCCAGCATTAGCGACTTGGTACAAAGGATGGTGTGCACACCACAGCAAGCGGCTGCATTGACTGATGCTATCCTGAATATGTTGCTAACTGACATGAGGCCACTATCAATGGTGGAGGATGAAGGTTTTAGACAAATGATTCACGTCCTCAACCCTGGTCACACTCTTCCCTCGAGGACCCATGTGACCAGAGTGACGGAGAGGAAGTACCAGCAGACGTTCCAAGCAGTGTAGACTGACATAAAAGCCACCCAGAGCAAAATTGCTCCCACTACTGATGTGTGGACAAGTGTAGCCATCTTGGCAATACATGCCATTACATTGGAGAGCAATGGAACATGAAGTCAATCTGCCTTACCACCATGCCACTAGAGGAAAGACATTCAGCATCCAACATTGCAGAATGGTTAGAAAAGGTAGTAGCCAGCTTTGAAATTCCCCCAAGCAAAATGGTTGCTATCGTGCATGACAATGGTGCACTTTATAAAAATAAAAATAAACATTTTTGGAACATTTCAATCAATCAATCAATCAATGTTTATTTATATAGCCCTAAATCACAAGTGTCTCAAAGGGCTGTACAAGCCACAACGACATCCTCGGTACAGAGCCCACATACGGGCAAGGAAAACTCACCCCAGTGGGACGTCAATGTGAATGACTATGAGAAACCTTGGAGAGGACCGCATATGTGGGTAACCCCCACATTTGCTTTGTTTTATTTGGCAAGTTGAAAGAACATGGTGCCATTATGCTGTTTTTTCCCCCAATAAAATACTGGAAAGGATAGAAATGTAGTTTGTCTCTTTTATCCGATTATTAATCGATTAATCGGAGTAATAATCGACACATTAATCGATTATCAAATTAGTTGTTAGTTGCAGCCCTACTGGTCATTTTATTTATTATTTCCACAGGGCACAACCAGACATCCACCATGCTATTAACACTCCTGCACATGCTACCACTACCTCTCCTTACTCGCCCACTCACCCCACATACTACCACTCTTAAAGGTGCACACACACATACGCTACTCTTACAACAGCTGCTTTAAAACACGCCTCGCCAAATGTGGTGATTAGTATTACCACCTTTGCTTCAGACTTAGGTCAACATTTAAATAATAAGCATTCAGATCTGCACAAGGAGTTTAAATAGTGACAGGTATAATGTAGTTGTTACACCTGTCCTGCTGCTCTCTCTTTACTCGCCCGCTCACTCACTGACGTCACTCAGACAACACGTTGACATTCTCACAAACACACATACTACTCTCATAAGTTAACCAGCTCCCCTGCTGTGCACATGCAGATACGTAGAACTTGATGCCAAATATTAGCACAGTTAAAACTGCCCAATTAGCAGTCAACTAATGCAAGTGAAATGACTACATTTTGGAACAAATTCCTACCATTTGTGTTTTGTCTTTAATAAATGTGTTTTACCTGCTACATGGCTTATCTGTGTACATTTATCCTTTGTTTGGTTTTTAGTACTTAATCAATAATTGTATTTTTCTTAAAGCACAGACCAGGAGTCAATCAATCAATCAATCAATCAATGTTTACCTAAATAGTCCTAAATCACGAGTGTCTCAAAGGGCTGCACAAGCCACACCGACATCCTGTGGCAACCATAAATCATGAATAATTTAATATAATGTCAGTAAAACTTTATGTTCTAATCTAATACTTGACTATAGCAGACTATATGTAATATGGAAAATTGTAAATTGTTTTTTGAGTGCAACCAGAGAAGTTTAATGCGTTTTAATTTATATTTTAACCTTGTAAAATTGTTATTTGACTGAGTGTTTAATGTAGTGTTGTTGCGTTTGTAAGGCGAAAGCAAGACAACTTGAAGTATCTTTTGACACACAAAAACGTGTTTGCGGTTTATTTGATCAAAGACGAGAATGAGTGACTCCTGCAAATCTCCTGACGGTCGCTTAAAGGGGCCGCTACGAATTACTAACTCTTAACTCTTAACCGCATATATGAATGCTAAACAAGAACAACATTGTTATGTGCACAATCGAACAATGACAGTGAATCATGATGACAAAGTCAAGTAAACAGTTGTGGTGAATTATGTCCTTAAAGCAACCGCTACAGTGGAAGATTTTCTGTTTAAAATAAAGCCAACATTGACAATTTCACCGCCACCTGAACAGTTTTTTCCCCGTGGCCATCAGGCACATGAACAATAAGTCCTAACAGTAGCTCCTTTGAATTCTTTCTAAGTCTATAACAAGATCTGATAGCTCAGTTACAGCTCTTGTTATTACCAAATCTGTGTTATATGTGTTTTATGTTGCACCATTGCACCAAGAAAAATTCCTAGTTTGTGAACCCGTTCTCAAACAATGGCAATAAAATGATTCTGATTCTGAATTTTCGTAGTATCTATAAAGTATCTATACACTTAGTACCGGTAGTAAATTATTGGTATGGGGACAACCCTAGTGTGTAGTGTTTCATGGCCATTCATTTAGTGCCTTACCAGAATGATGGATCAATGTTTACATGACTTGTCATAGACTCAGAAAAGTTCAGCTAGAATCACAGAAAGTAGAAAACATCTGCTGCGATGGACATTAGGATACTAAAAGATAATATCTATCTCAAAGAAGTCTGTAGATAAGAAGTAAAGGATGTTTTTTTTATATTAAATGCAAGAAATTGGATCCACTTTCTGTACAATTGCAATGATCATTTTATTTACTTTGTTTTCCACACAATTTGTGCAATAAATTATAACTGGCATCTAGTGTACAACATTTATTTTAAGCTGTTTTGTTTTTACATTTTTCAGTGACTTTGTCAAAATGTCAGTAAAACTCCATGTCACAACATTACAATAGACTATTGTATCGTGACTCAAGTACCGTGATACATAGTTTATCATGAAGTCCTTTCCAATACCTCGTCTAGGGCTGGACAATTATGGCAAAACATAATAATCACAATTATTTTGGGTGATTTTGGAATCACGATAAATAACACAATTATTTATTAATTTGAAAACGTAAAATCAGTACCACCAAAACTCTATTTTAAATATAATCTAAAAGAACAACTGTTTTTTCCCAGCCCTTGATTAGCAGTTTATTTTCTCTCTTTGTAGCGTTTGATGGACGCTACGTCACTACATGGGTGGAAAAATAGCTAAGTTCACGCCACGCTGCTGGGAACTGTAGTTAAGCTACATAGTGTCACTACTTGTTGTGCACTACTGCCCATCACTCATTCTAACTCGTAAATAAACGCTAGCAAAAGTCAGCTAACAATGCAGGTAATGGGGATGCACTCTATTTCACCTATAAAAAACTAAGAAATATCCAAAAGCTTCCAGCAACTTTGTATATACACGCTGTAAGTATATATGTACTGTAATAACAGGCACATTAATAATGACATGTAATATTTACGTATTTTCATCATTTGTTATCATTTTAAACAAACGGCGGCGCATTATTTACACAGACGAATCATAACGTTCGCTATTTCCTTCAACACCACCACCAACTGTTACCAATAAAGGCAGACTTCATGAGTGCCATCAAAGAAGAATTTGGGACAAATTATGATCCAGAACCTTATATTTTTGAGCTTGAATATAAGGAGGATGAGCTACAAGTTTTAGAAGCTGAGTGATAAGCAGATCAAGCAATTAGCACTATTGCTAAGTGCTAAACAAAAAATACAAACTATATACCATCCAATCTCGATTAATATCACTTTTTATTTAAATTAAGGCAGGCAGGATACTACTGCGGTAACTTCTGACAAACATTTCCGCCATTTTTGATAGAGGAAAAATGCCAACAGGTTCTTTGTTTATATTGTTCAACAAAGTCGGCTAATCTCTATTTTTAGGGCTTGGAATTCAAATAGCTTTCAAATGAGGGAACGCAACACACTCACCTTCATCTTCGCTTTTCAGATTGTTCTCCGTTGGTGGCGCTGATTCTCTTTCATGTTCTCTTTTAGCGGACGTCGCCATCTTAGCATAGCAGTAGTCGTCCATCTTCTATCACGTCTTCAATCTTCACTTCAGATAACACGCCGTCGCTCCACACTCAAAGTCCGTTTGGTGGGCTTAAGAAAATGTGAATAGTTGAGGTATTTGATGCTATTTTTGAATCTATAAGATCAAGCCACGCCGCTTAGTCCGCCATCTTGGACTTTCCACTTTCCACTGTTCCATGTGTTTGCGCATGCGCCAGAAGTGTGCAACTTCCGATCGACAACTGCACTTTAAAAAATAAAATACCTTTTGAATAACTAGCGGCCCATTTCATCTTTTCTTACATTTCTGGCTCATAATTGAAGTGCTCCTTATCGCGAAAACATGTTTTGATATCAAAATACTTTGAAGATAGAAATGAAACAAAAGTCGACAATGTTGTATTCTGTCTTTTAGTGGGTTGAAGCAAACGGCAAGTTGTTTGACAAAGTAAGTGTTGTGAAAGTGTGAAACTCACACTACCCCAGTATACATTTTCAACATTATAGCATTTCACCCTTTTGACGTTTTTTCCTCTTGACTTTTATCAGTAATATCCTCATTGAACGACGACTTGTAGTCGACCTCGGACCAACTGCACTCAGTGAGGAAACAAACACGCTCACATAAATATTGCTCTTATTGCAAGCATAGACAGCAGAACACTTCTATTTTCACTTTTGAACACTGACTTTAGTTATCTGCTGCACTGACAAGATGCCTGCTCGGTGCGTGTTGGCGACTGTAGCCAAACTGCTGTGTCAAAACTGCCGTGTGACGTCACCATTGACCTTTTTCTTTTACACACACCCGGGAACATGAAAACAAAATAATGGGCTCTGTTGGCCACTTACTTAATAAACTTACAGGACAAAGTGCGTCCTGATTCTTTGATTCTATTTTAAACTTGATGTGTGCCGATGATAAGAAAGTTTGTCACTGCATTACTGACTAATAACCAGGGGCGTCACTAGCTTTTAAGGACTGATTGATTGATTGATTGATTGAGACTTTTATTAGTAGGTTGCACAGTGAAGTACATATTCCGTACAATTGACCACTAAATGGTAACACCCGAATAAGTTTTTCAACTTTTTTAAGTCGGGGTCCACTTCATGACTTGATTCATGATACAGATATATACTATCATATATACTATCATCATAATACAGTCATCACATAAGTTAATCACATTGAATTATTTACATTATTTACAATCACAGGGGGACAGGGGGGGCTTGGCCCCCAGGAGATGCACAGGATGCGAGCGAACGTAGCGCACGAGCACAAAACTTCACAAACAGCTATCAAAGACTTGGAAATTATTCATTGTTATTATTATTATTTCAGTCGGTTTATTTTCAATCTGTGTTCAGTACAACAACAAACATGGGTTTGCACAGTGGCATTTTGTTTACAGCATCAACAAGAAACAATTACTTGGTGGATGGAAGCATCAAAGAATGTCGTCTGTTTTTAAGGGTGGCAAATCGGTCTATCACTCTGTTGTGACTCAGATGCTGAAGCTTATTCATTTTACATTTTATATTAAATGTCTTGGTTTTTCCTCCCTCTGAAAATCCTATTATATGTTTAACAAGCCATCCTATAATAATACAACAGCTATTAATGTAACAATACAATAAAACAAATATATTTAATGATGTTTTTTTCATTATTTTAACAATATGCTAATGTATATTACTTTATATAGATTCTACAAGAAACACAAAACTTAAAAACTAAATTATTTACAATTGCAGACACAAGGTTTCGTGTAGCTTCACTCATTGTAAAGGAAGACGGAAGTCCACGCAGGAGAAAAATGACTACAAAGATGGTGTTTGGGTTTTTCTTATATATATATATATATATATATATATATTTATATATATATATATATATATATATATATATATGAAAGACTTAATATGTGTATATATATATATATATATATATATATATATATATATATATATATATATATATATATATATATATATATATATATATATATATATACATACATACATATATATATATATATGTATATATATATATATATATATATATATATATATATATATACATATATATATATATATATATATATACATATATATATATATATATATATATATATATATATATATATATATATATATATATATATATATATATATATATATATATATATATATATATATATATATATATATACATACATATATATATATGTCCTTACGTAACATCACCAGAATGATTGACAATTAGGAGGACCAATAGTCAACATGATCCACCCAGACATAAATAAAAATAAAACAAATGGCTTATCAATAGGCCATTTAAAAAAAAAAAGTGTTTTAATATTTATTTATATGTATCATTATTGTTCTACTCACCTTTCCAGTAGAGGCCTCTCCCCTCTCACTTTCTGTGCTCTTCTGCCCTGACTCCTACAGGTCAATAGGGGTTGTGGAGTGATTATTATTATTATCTACTGATAATAGTCATATGTGAATGAGCTCAGCTCCTGTTCTCCTCCATGTGTAAAGTGAGAAACACAGCTGATGCTCCAGAAGGAAGTAACCCCAAAGATAGCAAATGGTAAAAAAGAGTGCACATTTAACTTTATAAATAACCAGGACCTTCATGATGCATTTCAGGCTAACTAGCTAACTAAGTAGCAGCATTGTTTTAGAGCGGGAATGTAACTTTTTGTCAAACACAGACCTGGTGTAAAGTGGAGCTAATACATTTTACTACAAGCAGTGATGAATACTTACTTTCCTGAGCCCCCCTAAATTAGGCCTAACAACGCCAATGCTAATAACCTCAGTTTTATCTGAAGTTCCATCAAGGTTTGTTTTGAAGCGAAAGTGTGACGTCATCGCTGCCTGTGCAATGCGCACTGCCTTCCTGCGCCGGTCCACATGAACACTGTGATTAATCATCATTCATTTATGGTAACGCATTAACATTGACAGCCTTAGTTGAAACCCATACTTTATTTTTCTTAACTCAGCAAATCATTGACCTGCAAATTATGGCCCATTATTATGGAAATTTAATTGTCTCACATCACCTTTTATACATCAATATGATATTTATACATATGCATGTCGGTTCCGGTTGAGTGAACGCTGGCGCGTGCTGCTGCCGCTACTCATCGTCTTTATCTTTTGCCTTACATTGTTTTCAGTGCTTTTGAAGTTCCTTTTTTGACTCAATAGGCACTAGCACATGCTCACTTTTACTGCAATTTCAACTGATTGTCTTGTCATGGTAATCTGAGAAATTCCTCACCTGCTGATCATCGGAGTTTGGCGAAAGACGCCACTTCTCGTTTTCCACCACAATGTGGATGACCGGATCAAATGTTTGGATCCCGCTGATGTGGATTCTTTTGACCCACGTCCACTCTCCGGTGACAGCTCTCCTCCAATATTCTGCTGCCGACCTCCTGCGACTCCGTTCTGGGCTGTTTCGTCCCCAGCCAGTGACGCTTCACCTCCATCCGGACATAGCCTACCAGCCTAACCGAAGATACATCCACCGTGGGTCCCGCAGAAATTTCACCAGTGACAACACGCCAATAAAATCAATTTGGTCCAAAACTCGTCGCCCGCCGCGGAGCATTGGCCAGGGAGTCGATCGCAAAGTGTTAGCCGGCCTAGCTAGGTCGGCTAACTCAATACATCAAAATGACTGCCTCAGTGAACTCAAGCAGTGGTTCTCATCCAATTTCCTTCAACTTAATAGCAATAAAACCGAAATCCTACTTGTGGGTACAAAAAACATTCTCACCAAAACCAACAGCTTGACCATTACTCTCTGCAATTCCTCTGTCTCCCCCTCCTCCCAAGTCAAGAGTCTGGGTGTCATCCTCGACAGCACACTTTCCTTCCAAGCCCACATAAACAGCATTAGCCGGTCTGCTTATTTTCATCTACGGAACATTAATCGTCTTCGCCCATCCCTTACCCCACATACTGCTGCCACACTAGTCCATAGCCTGGTCACCTCTTGCCTGGACTACTGCAACTCCCTCCTGTTTGGTCTCCCTCACAAGTCACTTCACAAACTTCAGCTTCTCCAGAACTCTGCAGCCCGGTTAATCACCAGAACCCCTTCAATCCAGCACATCACCCCTGTTCTGCAGCAACTCAACTGGCTACCCATCAAACATCGTATCCACTTTAAAATAATTCACTCACTTTCCAAGCCATCCATAACCTCTCTCCATCTTATCTCTCTGACCTGATCCATGTCGCCACGCCCTCACGTTCCCTAAGATCCTCTTCATCCATCCATCTCACTGTCCCTTTATTTAAACTGTCCACCATGGGTGCCCGAGCTTTCAGCCGCTCTGCCCCACATCTTTGGAACTCTTTGCCACCAGACCTTCAAAACTTGGACTCAATATCCCTCTTCAAATCAAGACTCAAAACACACATATTCCTGACTGCTTATTCATTGTAATAATCTTTTCTTCTCTATCTTTGTTGTTGTTATTATTGTTGTTTTTATCCAATTTGATTTTATTGTTTCAATCTTGTACAGTGTCCTTGAGTGCCCAGAAAGGCACCTTATAAAATAAAAATGTATAGTATGTAATGCATGATTGTCCAGTTTTGCCTGAAAGGGAGTGGGAAGAAGATAACTTATTTAATCCCACCCCCAGTTCTCCACTCAGTGATTATTCACAATAAAATAAGCAGCTAGCACGGTCTTTGAGATTAACTGGATAAATTAGCATTAGCTAATACAACACTAATGTTAGCGAGCTCAGGCCCGTTGTGCATTTTCTCTGTAAGACGTGTATTATTTTTGGGCAGAAATCTCCGGGAATTTTGCATATAATGAATGCTCTGTGACCCAGACCGCTCTGGCTGCAGTGCCCTCTGCTGGTTGTTCAGGGGAGTGTGTAGGTCACATGTATTTGTGCATCTGGTTTGTGGTAGAAATGTCTCATCTACACAAAAGGAAAAAGGTGATCCACGTATGCAAATTCAATACAAATACAAATACAAAATCAAACATATTTATATTCAAATCTCAAAAATATATTTAAAAATACACGTTTATTTATACAAATTCTTGATTTATTTGTATGTCACATTTTTACATTTTATTTGTATACATTTTCAAATCTCAAAAATATATTTACAAATACGTGTTTATTTATACAAATTATTTATTTATACATCACATTTGTATTTGTATATTTATTAATGTATGCATATGTATTAATATCATATTGATGTTTGACTTAGACTTCCTTTTTAATGTCATTCAAATTTGAACTTTACAGTACAGATAAGAACAAAATGTTGTTGCATTAGCTCATGGTAGTGCAGGATAAAAAAGCAATAAGGTGCAGATATAAATAAATAGATTACTGTACAGATAAATATATTGCACTTTTTCATATGCAACCACGTTTATGGATGTATGTTATATTGTCTTTATATTTTGGAGGGAATTGAGGGGACAGTTATGATGCGTTCAAGAGTCTTACGGCCTGAGGGAAGAAGCTGTTACAGAACCTGGAGGTTCTGCTTCGGAGGCTGCGGAACCTCTTTCTAGAGTCCAGCAGTGAAAACAGTCCTTGGTGGGGGTGGGAGGAGTCTTTGCAGATTTTCTGAGCCCTGGTCCTTTTTGCGATCTCCTGGATAGGAGGAAGAGGAATCCTGATAATCTTTTCCGCCGTCCTCACCACTCTCTGGAGAGACTTCCAGTCTGAGGCACTGCAGGCTCCAGTCCAGACGGCGATGCTGTTGGTCAGCAGGCTCTCTATAGTGCCTCTGTAGAATATGGTGAGAATGGGGGGAGGGAGCTGTGCTCTTTTCATCCGACGCAAAAAGTGCATGCGCTGCTGAGCTCTTTTTACAAGAGCTCCGGTGTGTAGGGACCAGGTTATATTGTCAGTGATCTGCACCCCCAGGAACTTGGTGCTGCTTACCATCTCCACTGCTGTGCCGTCGATGAAGAGTGGAGCGTGGCTGGACTGGTGCTTCCTGAAGTCAACGATGATCTCCTTGGTCTTGTCGACGTTCAGGACCAGGTTGTTGGTTCTGCACCAGTCAACCAGATGTTTCACCTCCTCCCTGTAGTCCATGTCGTTGTCACGGATGAGGCCCACTACTGTCGTGTCGTCCGCATACTTCACAATGTGGTTAGTAGTGGACCTGGCGCAGCAGTCATGGGTCATCAACGTGATCAGCACTGGAGGTGTTGTTGCCCACTCTCACAGATTGGGGTCTGTCTGTGAGGAAGTCAAACAGCCAGTTGTATAGGGGGGTACTGAATCCAAGAGAGGCCAGTTTGCTCACCAAGTGCTGCGGGATGATGGTGTTGAATGCTGAGCTGAAGTCCAGAAACAACATCCGCATGTGTGTGTCCTTTCCTTCCAGATGTTCTAAGCTCAGGTGGAGTGCAGAAGAGATGGTGTCCTCTGTGGAGCGGTTAGGGCGATAAGCGAACTGGTATGGGTCGAATGTGGGGGGAAGTCTGGACACAATATATTCCTTTACCAGCCTCTCGAAGCACTTCATTATGATGAGGGTGAGTGCCACGGGGGGATAATCATTGAGGGAGGAGATTGTGGGTTTTTTAGGCACCGGAATGATTGTGGCCATCTTTTAAAACATAATAAATAAATAAATAAATGGGTTATACTTGTATAGCGCTTTTCTACCTTCAAGGTACTCAAAGCGACATGATGGTACCACAGCCTGGGTCAGCGAGATGTTGAAGATGTCTGTGAGAACCCCCGCCAGCTGGTCTGCACATCCCTTAAGCACCTTGCCCGGAATGTCATCAGGTCCCGGTGCTTTCCGGGGGTTCACTCTCCTCAGGGTTTTCCGGACATCCCCTGTATCCAGGTTGAGCGGCTGCTCATCAGGACGAGGGATGGATTTTCTCGCCGGAGTGGTGTTAAGTGCCTCAAACCTCGCAAAGTAGTTGTTAAGGTCATTTAGGAAGCTGATACTGTTGTCACAGGGACGGGGGCCAGCTATATAGTCCGTGATGACCTGTATGCCCTGCCACATTCGTCTAGTGTTTGTAGGGTTCTCGAAAAAGTCCTGCACTTTCTGACTGTGAGCACGCTTTGCAACCTTAATGGCACGGTTCCAGTTAAATCTGTCTGTTTTTAATGGTACCATGTCGCCAGACTTTAACGCCTTGTTCCGAGCCTTCAGCATTGCACGTACCTCACTGTTCATCCAGGGTTTCTCGTTGGCCCGTGTGGGGATGTTCTTGATCACACTGACATCCTCCATGCAATTCTGAATGTATGCGGACACAGACTCTGCATACTCCTCCACACGTGTTATGATTATCGGTGGCGGCTGCCTTTGACATGTCCCAGTCTGTGGTTTCGAAGCAGTCTTGTAATGCTTCCATTGCTCCCTCTGGCCAGGTCCTCACCTGCTTCACTGTAGCTTGCTTCCTGATCAGCAGGGGCTTGTATGCAGGAATTAGCATCACAGATAGATGGTCTGAGGAGCCGAGGTGGGGGCGTGGTGCAGCTTTAAACGCGTGTTTAATATTGCTGTGAACCATGTCCAACATGCTTCCACCCCTGGTTGCAAAATTCACATATTGATGGAAATGAGGGAACACAGTTTTCATGTTAGCTTGGTTAAAGTCTCCTGGGACGATGACAACTCCCTCTGGATGTGTAGATTGCAGTTCATTACAAAGCAGTAAATGTAAATAAAATGGCCTGCATTTTATAGTTAATATTTCTACATCGGGAGAGCAGTGACATGAGACTATCTTCCCATTGTTGCACCAGTTGTTATTGATGTACATACAAACACCGCCGCCTCGGGATTTACCAGTGAGAGTTCTGCTCCTGTCCGACCGAAACATAGTTAGCCCCTCGATGCTAACTGCCTTGTCCGGAACGGATGGTGTCAGCCACGTTTCTGTGAGAAATATGGCGCAGCAGTCTCTCATCTCGCGTCTTGCATTTAAATCCAGCTTCAGGTAGTCCAGTTTGTTCTCCAGGGAGCGGACATTTGAAAGCAGGATGAAATGAAGCGGCGTTCTGAGAGGATTAGCCTTTAGCTTTGTTGTTAGCCCCGCTCGGCTATATATATATAAGTTATATATATAAGTTGATGTGAGACAATTCTACTTCCATACATTATCAGTGTTACTCCCTCCGAGGTCTTAATCAAGGCTCAAGTCGTTCATTTTTCTCACAGACATTTATTTCAGCCACGTCTTCTTCACATTACCAACGATGCCAAATATAATGCCGTCAAAAGTAATAAAATAAGCAAACAGAAATTATAATTAGTCTGACTTAAACGGGGATAGCAGATCCATTCTATGTGTCATACTTGATCATTTCGCGATGTTGCCATATTTTTGCTGAAAGGATTTAGTAGAGAACATCAACGATAAAGTTTGCAACTTTTGGTCGCTGATAAAAAAGCCTTGCCTGTACCGGAAGTATACTCTAGCCTTTAAATAGACTCCCTTTTTAGACCAGTTGATCTGCCGTTTCTTTTCTTTTCTTTTCTACTCTGCTCCCAACCCGGGGTGGACCGCTAGCCTGTCCATCGGATGGGGACATCTCTACGCTGCTGACCCGTCTCCGCTCGGGATGGTTCCTGGTGGCCCCACTATGGACTGGACTCTCGCTGATGTGTTGGACTTTAACAATATTATGTCAGACCCACTCGACATCCATTGCTTTCGGTCTCCCCTAGAGGGGGGGGGAGGGGGGGGGGTTACCCACATATGCGGTCCTCTCCAAGGTTTCTCATAGTCATTCACATTGACGTCCCACTGGGGTCCGTATGTGGGCTCTGTACCAAGGATGTCGTTGTGGCTTGTGCAGCCCTTTGAGACACTTGTGATTTAGGGCTGTATAAATAAACATTGATTGATTGATTGATTGACTGACTGGAAGGATAGACAGAAGATCAACAATACTACCAAACTCTGGACCTGTAACTACACGGTTAATGCTTTCCAGCCTGGCGAAGCCTAGCAATGCTGTTGCTAACGACGCCATTGAAGCTAACTTAGCTACGGGACCTCGACAGAGCTCTGCTAAAAACATTAGCGCTCCACCTACGCCAGCCCTCATCTGCTCATCAACACCCGTGCTCACCTGCATTCCAGCGATCGACGGCGCGACGAAGGACTTCACCCGATCATCGATGCGGTCGGCGGCTAGCATCGGATAGCGCGTCTGCTATCCAACTCAAAGTCCTTCTGGTTGTGTTGCTGCAGCCAGCCGCTAATACACCGATCCCACCTACAACTTTCTTCTTTGCAGTCTCCATTGTTAATTGAACAAATTGCAAAAGATTCACCGACACAGATGTCCAGAATACTGTGGAATTTTGCGATGAAAACAGAGCTGTTTGTATTGGATACAATGTGTCCCAATACTTCCGCTTCAACCCTTGACGTCACGCGCAAACGTCATCATACCGAAACCTTTTCAGCCGGAAGTTTCCCGGGAAATTTAAAATTGCACTTTATAAGTTAACCCGGCCGTATTGGCATGTGTTAAGATTTCATCATTGATATATAAACTATCAGACTGCGAGGTCGGTAGTAGTGGCTTTCAGTAGGCCTTCAACGTCTTCCACATCAAACACTTGTCGTCTCATGTTGCTTCCTTAATTCCCTCACATATTAATTGTCCCCCCAACAACGTGACCAAACCGGAAACAAAACATATATTCCCCACTCAATTGACATGGGTTTGTAACAAAAATAAAGTTAACATAAACTTGCATGAATCCACCCAAGGAAATACCTTTTTAATCACATTATGTGTACAATATGAACTTATCTTTATGCAATGTATTTATTTATTCTCACCAACTATGACATTATATATCAAATATACATGTTGCCTCTGTCAGCAGCTACACTGACATTGATGTGTCTCTGAGAACTGAACACGTTTTTATAACTTATAACAAAATGTGTTTATACAGTAACCTGCTCACATGAGTCAGATTACAGCAGGGGTGTCAAACTCATTTTAGCTCAGGGGCCGCACGGAGGAAAATCTGTTTCCACACGTACCAGATGGGTAAAATCATGGCATGATAACTTAAAAATACAACTATGACAAAGTCAAAGATTAAAAATTGGCAGTTTGTTATGCAAACAGTTACCCAGCATCACTTATGTGTCAACGTCAGTTTTGATACATCTCAACTTTGCAGTGAAAAAGGGTGTAGTGCAGGTTTTTGAGCGTGGGCAAACTTGACACATGAGGCCCCAGGTTCCTGGACTGAAGAAGGAGTAACCAAGCACTTGAAGCATCATCTATCTTACTGTTCAGGAAGGTTTCAGATACAGAGAAGACATGGGGTCATGAGTGGATAAGATTATGCTCCAAATAATCCAAGTTTGTATGAATACCTCAGATATTTGTGAAAGAAGCAGTGAGGAGGTCCTGGGTAGGGTGGATGTCACCACATATGAGCAACATACCACAAACTAAACAGCTAAGTGGTTATTTTCCCTTGTGTGTACTTATGTGTTTTACTGCGTCTGCATTATGTGTGAACCTTTTACAGCACACTGAACAAATAAATGGTTTTTCTCCAGCGTGTGTTCTCATGTGCCGCCACAAAGAGCCGTTATGAGGAAAGCTTTTGCCACAAACTGAACAGTTAAATGGTCTTAGTCCAGTGTGTGTTCTCATGTGTTGAGTCAAATTCCTCTTAACAGAAAAGCCTTTGCCACAAATTTAACAGTTAAATGGTATTTCTCCTGTGTGTGTTCTCATGTGTTGAGTCAAAGAGCCATTTTTCGAAAAGCTGTTGCCACAAACTGAACAATTACATTTTTTATTTTCCCCTGTGTGTTTTTATGTGTTTTACTGCGTCTGTATTACGTGTGAACCTTTTACAGCACACTGAACAAGTAAATGGTTTTTCACCTCTGTGTGTTCTCATGTGTAGACACAAAGAGCTGTTATTAGGAAAGCTTTTCCCACAAACTAAACAATTAAATGGTCTTAGTCCAGAGTGTGTTCTCATGTGTTGAGTCAAATTCCTCTTAACAGAAAAGCCTTTGCCACAAATGGAACAATTAAATGGTTTTTCACCTGTGTGTGTTCTCATGTGTTCAGTCAACCTCTTCTTAACAGAAAATGTTGTGCCACATACTGAACACATAAATGGTTTTTCACCAGTGTGCGTTCTCATGTGTTCAGTCAACCTCTTCTTAACAGAAAATGTTGTGCCACAAACTGAACACTTACATGGTTTTTCACCTGTGTGTATTCTCATGTGTTCAGTCAAACCACAATTTTGAGAAAAGCTTTTGCCACAAACTGAACAAATGAATGGTTTTTCACCTGTGTGTGTTCTCATGTGTTGAGTCAAACCACATTTTCGAGAAAAGCTTTTGCCACAAATTGAACAACTGAATGGTTTTTCACCTGTGTGTGTTCTCATGTGTCGAGTCAAACGGCTCTTAAAATAATAGTTTTTACCACAAATTGAACAGTGAAAGGTTTTTTCTCCTGTGTGTATTCTATTGTGTTGAGTCAAATAGCTATTTTGAGAAAAGCTTTTGCCACAAACTAAACAATTAAATGGTTTTTCACCTGTGTGTGTTCTCATGTGCCGAGTTAATTGGCTCTTTTTAGTATAACTTTCAGCACAAACTGAGCAGCTCAAACATGTTTTACCTCTCTTCTTTGTAGAGCATTCAGAGTGTTTGATGTCAGTGTGAGTCCTCATATCACCTTCACAGTCTGTATCGCTGCTCAAAGGTTCTTCAACCTGGTCTTCAGCCTCACTATCTGATAGTGGAGCTAATATGTTGTCTACTTGTGGTTTCTCTTCATCATCTTCAGTCTTCACAGAGAGAATACTCAGTGGAAACTTGGTGTAATCAGCTTCCTCTCGTCCTAGAAGACACTCTCCCTCCTGAGTGATGCAGAGTTCCTCCTCTTCCTTTTTAATGCAGGGTGGTTGTGGAGTCTCCTGCTTCAAAGTGGAGCTCCCCCCTAACTGAGGGGAAACTTCTTCTGGATTACCGATCAGCTGCTGGACGTCTGCAAGACACAAACAACAAAAACACACTTTCTTCTATGTACTGTATGTGTGTGTAGTAGGGTTGTACAGTATACTGCTACTAATAAAGTATCAATTGAAATCGGTACTATAGCACCTTTGAAAAGTACCGGTACCGTTCTTTCATCTGAATGCTGCTGTGCGGCGGTGACTACAGAGCCGAGGCGCATGATGTTGAGTGTGTCAAAACGCACACACAAAGTGCATACAAGCAATAACATGGTGGAGAGGAAGAAAGGCAACAAAGGACAATTCTACTAGTTAATAAAGAGGGTGCGTGAAGTGTAAATAGTGACAGGTTGTAGAACATGTTTAAATGCAGTAATGGTTTGAATACTAAAGAGCTGAAAAGCTCTAGAAAGGCCAGTGCAGGGGTCTCTAAACTTTTTGACTTGAGGGTCACATTTGGCTAAACATGTAAAGTAACATCTACATATATATATATATATATATATATATATATATATATATATATATATATATATATATATATATATATATATATATATATATATATATAGCCCATACATATGTGTGTATTCATGTATATATACACATATAATGATATACTATACATAATATTAATGGCGTTTCCAGTGAGGGTTGGACTCCGCCAAGGCTGCCCTTTGTCGCCCATTCTGTTCATAACTTTTATGGACAGAATTTCTAGGTACAGCCAGGGTGTTGAGGGGATCTGGTTTGGTGGCTGCAGGATTAGGTCTCTGCTTTTTGCAGATGATGTGGTTCTGATGGCTTCACCTGGCCAGGATCTTCAGCTCTCACTGGATCTGTTCGCAGCCGAGTGTGAAGCGACTGGGATGAGAATCAGCACCTCCAAGTCCGAGTCCATGGTTCTCACCCAGAAAAGGGTGGAGTATCATCTCCGGGTTGGGGAGGAGATCTTGCCCCAAGGGGAGGAGTTCAAGTACCTCGGAGTCTTGTTCACGGTGTGGTGTCTTCAGTAATGCGAACGTATTGAAGAAGGAGCTGAGCCAGAAGGCAAAGATCTCCATTTACCGGTCAATCTACGTTCCCATCCTCACCTATGGTCATGAGCTTTGGATTATGACCGAAAGGACAAGATCACGGGTACAAGTGACCGAAATGAGTTTCCTCCGCCGGGTGGCGGGGCTCTCCCTTAGAGATAGGGTGAGAAGCTCTGCCATCTGTGAAGAACTCAAAGTAAAGCCACATGGAGAGGAACCAGATGAGGTGGTTCGGGCATCTGGTCAGGGGAGGTGTTTAGGGCACGTCCAACCGGTAGGAGGCCACGGGGAAGACCCAAGACATGTTGGGAAGACTATGTCTACTGGCTGGTCCTGGGAACGCCTCGGGATCCCCCGGGAGGAGCTGGACAAAGTGGCTGGGGAGAGGGAAGTCTGGGCTTCTCTGCTTAGGCTGCTGTCCCCGCGACCTGACCACGGATAAGCAGAAGAAGATGGTTGGATGGGACGGCGTGGCTCGGTTGGTAGAGCGGCTGTGCCAGCAACTTGAGGGTTCCCGGTTCGATCCCCAGCTTCCGCCATCCGAGTCCCGTCCGTTGTGTCCCTGAGCAAGACCTTGCTCCTGATGGGTCATGGTTAGCGCCTTGCATGGCAGCTCCAGCCATCAGTGTGTGAATGTGTGTGTGAATGTGGAAATAGTGTCAAAGCGCTTTGAGTACCTTGAAGGTAGACAAGCACTATACAAGTATAACCCATTTACCATTTAATATATATACACATATTATATTTATATATACCGGCCGGCGACAGCCTGACGCCAGATGAAGTCAACTAAAATAGTACAAACCCCGTTTCCATATGAGTTGGGAAATTGTGTTAGATGTAAATATAAACGGAATACAATGATTTGCAAATCATTTTCAACCCATATTCAGTTGAATATGCTACAGACAACATATTTGATGTTCAAACTGATAAACTTTTTTTGTTGTTGCAAATAATCATTAACTTTAGAATTTGATGCCAGCAACACGTGACAAAGAAGTTGGGAAAGGTGGCAATAAATACTGATAAAGTTGAGGAATGCTCACCAAACACTTATTTGGAACATCCCACAGGTGAACAGGCTAATTGGGAACAGGTGGGTGCCATGATTGGGTATAAAAGTAGATTCCATGAAATGCTCAGTCATTCACAAACAAGGATGGGGCGAGGGTCACCACTTTGTCAACAAATACGTGAGCAAATTGTTGAACAGTTTAAGAAAAACCTTTCTCAACCAGCTATTGCAAGGAATTTAGGGATTTCACCATCTACGCTCCGTAATATCATCAAAGGGTTCAGAGAATGTGGAGAAATCACTGCACGTAAGCAGCTAAGCCCGTGACCTTCCATCCCTCAGGCTGTACTGCATCAACAAGCGACATCAGTGTGTAAAGGATATCACCACATGGGCTCAGGAACACTTCAGAAACCCACTGTCAGTAACTACAGTTGATCACTACATCTGTAAGTGCAAGTTAAAACTCTCCTATGCAAGGCGAAAACCATTTATCAACAACACCCAGAAACGCCCTCGACTTCGCTGGGCCTGAGCTCATCTAAGATGGACTGATACAAAGTGGAAAAGTGTTCTGTGGTCTGACGAGTCCACATTTGAAATTGGTTTTGGAAACTGTGGACGTCGTGTCCTCCGGACCAAAGAGGAAAAGAACCATCCGGATTGTTATAGGCGCAAAGTGTAAAAGCCAGCATGTGTGATGGTATGGGGGTGTATTAGTGCCCAAGACATGGGTAACTTACACATCTGTGAAGGCACCATTAATGCTGAAAGGTACATACAGCTTTTGGAGCAACATATGTTGCCATCCAAGTAACGTTATCATGGACGCCCCTGCTTATTTCAGCAAGACAATGCCAAGCCACGTGTTACATCAACGTGGCTTCATAGTAAAAGAGTGTGTGTACTAGACTGGCCTGCCTGTAGTCCAGACCTGTCTCCCATTGAAAATGTGTGGCGCCTAAAATAGCACAAGGGAGACCCCCGGACTGTTGAACAACTTAAGCTGTACATCAAGCAAGAATGGGAAAGAATTCCACCTGAGAAGCTTCAAAAATGTGTCTCCTCAGTTCCCAAACCTTTACTGAGTGTAGTTAAAAGGAAAGGCCATGTAACACAGTGGTGAACATGCCCTTTCCCAACTACTTTGGCACGTGTTGCAGCCATGAAATTCTAAGTTAATTATTATTTGCAAAAAAAAAATTACATTTATGAGTTTGAACATTGAATATGTTGTCTTTGTAGTGCATTCAACTGAATATGGGTTGAAAAGGATTTGCAAATCATTGTATTCCGTTTATATTTACATCTAACACAATTTCCCAACTCATATGGAAACGGGGTTTGTACTTCATCAACTAGTTTAAGTTTAAAACTACAGGGTGTATTAAGTGTTTACTTTATACAATATTCTAACAAGGCGCATACCAAGAATGCAAATGATTTACATTTTCTTTGGTAACTTTGAACTTCCCAATCAAAAGTTGACAGTAATGAAATTATTCTTGTTCTTTATGACCTCCAATCCTCTGCACGTTGATGTAGACATGTGGTCCAGTCTTCTCTTCACATCTCTTACTCTTCCCCAACATCTCTTCTTTCACATCATTATTTTCTTTACACAAGCGCTTGTTTTGCTCTTCCACTTTCTTCATTTGACTTTTGCATTCTTTCATCTCCTCTGATGTGAACTCCACTGCCTTCTTCAAGCTAACAGTCATGGCGGCTCTTTCTTTACGTTCTTCAACAAGGTCGGCTCATTTCGACTTTAAAGGGCTTAAAATAGTTTTCAAATGACCAAACTTCAAGTCACTCACCTTCATCTTTCGTCTTTATCTCCGTTGGTGATTTGCTGGAAGTTGGTGGCGCTGATTCTCTTTCATGTTCTCTTTTAGCGGACGTCGCCATCTTAGCATAGCAGTAGTCGTCCATCTTCTATCACGTCTTCAATCTTCACTTCACATATCGCTCCAAACTCAATGCACGTTTCGTAGCTTTGGAAAATACCAATTGAGATATTTGTTGCTATATTTGCTGTGAATCATATGACTTTAAGATCGTGAATTCGAAGAATCTCCGAACAACCATAGCATGCGGTCTTCGTCTTTTTGCTCCGCTTCACGTACTTTGCGCATGCGCTAGAAGCCCGCCACTTCCGTTTCCTACTCCACAGCAATGGTTTTTCAAAATAAAGGCCTTTTAATCTTGTTTTAAAACAATGGTTGACAAATGTATCTATCATCAAATAAAGGAAACTCTTTGAAAATAAAAAATATATATATACAAGCACATGCACAGACTTTTTCCATGGCTGTTGTTCAAACCAGAAAAAGGGCAAACATCGAAGGAAAAAAATCCTACATTTTAAATACTACAAGAAACACCAAAATATTTTTCAACCCACTTAGTTGTTTTAGTTAAAAACCTTTAGAAAGTCAAATGATTACTCTGAATAAAGAAGAAAAGCACTAAGAGTGTAGATCTCCACCAGGACCAATCCTATTGTTCACGTGCTACTAAATTGTGTGCCATCTCATGTGTATCGTGTGCTGCTATGACAATAAACTTCCATGAATCCTGTAAAACACCAGACAGTTAGTAATATGGTTTCACATAAAAATGTTGGTGAAACTGCTCATTTCTACCTAGCGATAGGTGGCTCTAACTGTAGTGCTAATCACTCACCAGCAGAAAGCCCTCATCACACTGCTAATCAATAACTACCATCTTAGGCACTTAACATCACTAATCACCAGTTAACAGCTATCATGCTAAATGTCAACTATCTTAAATGCAAACATGAAAACAAGACACATTAACGTCTTTCCCCATTACAAACATCATAACACAATCTAAACTTATATAAACACATTACTGTCTGAGCATATAAGATATTCAATTGTGTTACATTGCAATTTATTATATTGAAATGAGCCATGTGATTAAGATGGGCACGGTCTGACCAATCACAAGTCAGTAGGAGCTGCTTTGTTCTCGTGTTTGGAGAAAGCGGAAGAGCGATTGTCAGCCTGACATTGATGTGTCTCTGAGAACTGAACACATTTTTATAACTTATAACAAAATGTGTTTATACAGTAACCTGCTCACATGAGTCACATTACAGCAGGGGTGTCAAACTCATTTTAGCTCAGGGGCCGCATGGAGGAAAATCTATTTCCACGTGGGCGGGACGGGTAAAATCATGGTAAAATACGACTCAACAACTTCAGATTATTTTCTTTATTTTACTTTGGCCCAAAATAGAAGCACATTCGGAAAATGTACATATCACAAATAAACCTCTTGACAAAACACTTCAACTGAGTTAAACATTCTGAGGAAAATAAAATTGTGCATTTTCAAAAACACCTTGAAGAACACAATGAACTTAGACTTAATCTCAGTGTTTTACAAAGCAATTAAAGGCCTACTGAAATGAAATTTTCTTATTTAAACGGGGATAGCAGATCCAATCTATGTGTCATACTTGATCATTTCGCGATATTGCCATATTTTTGCTGAAAGGATTTAGTAGAGAACATCGACGATAAAGTTGGCAACTTTTGGTCGCTGATAAAAAAAAGCCTTGCCTGTACCGGAAGTAGCGTGACGTCACAGGAGCTAGTATTCCTCACAATTCCCCATTGTTTAAAATGGAGCGAGAGAGATTCGGACCGAGAAAGTGACGATTACCCCATTAATTTGAGCGAAGATGAAAGATTCGTGGATGAGGAACGTGAGAGTGAAAGACTAGAGTGCAGGGCAGGACGTATCTTTTTTCGCTCTGATTGCAACTTAGGTACAAGCTGGCTCATTGGATTCCACACTCTCTCCTTTTTCTATTGTGGATCACGGATTTGTATTTTAAACCACCTCTGATACTATATCCTCTTGAAAATGAGAGTCGAGAACGCAAAATGGACATTCACAGTGACTTTTATCTCCACGACAATACCTCAGTGAAGCACTTTAGCTTCGGAGCTAACATGATAGCATTGGGCTTAACTGCAGATAAAAAAAAAAGAAATAAGCCCCTGACTGGAAGGATAGACAGAAGATCAACAATACTACCAACCTCTGGACCTGTAACCACACGGTTAATGCTGTACCGCCGGATGAAGCCTAACAATGCTGTTGCTAACGACGCCATTGAAGCTAACTTAGCTACAGGACCTTGACAGAGCTATGCTAAAAACATTAGCTATTCACCTACGCCAGCCCTCATCTCCTCATCAACACCCGTGCTCACCTGCGTTCTAGTGATCGACGGCGCGACAAAGGACTTCACCCAATCATCAATGCTGTCGGCAGCCAGCGTCCGATAGCTTGTCTGCTATCCAAGTCAAAGTCCTCCTGGTTGTGTTGCTGCAGCCAGCCGCTAATACACCGATCCCACCTACAGCTTTCTTCTTTGCAGTCTTCATTGTTCATTAAACAAATTGCAAAAGATTCACCAACACAGATGTCCAGAATGCTGTGGAATTTTGCGATGAAAACAGAGCTGTTTGTATTGAGATACAATGTGTCCGAATACTTCCGCTTCAATCATTGACGTCACGCGCAAACGTCATCATACATAGACGTTTTCAACCGGAAGTTTCCCGGGAAATTTAAAATTGCACTTTATAAGTTAACCCGGCCGTATTGGCATGTGTTGCAATGTTAAGATTTCATCATTGATATATAAACTATCAGACTGTGTGGTCGGTAGTAGTGGCATTCAGTAGGCCTTTAAACTTTAAGTCACAACCCATCTAGGATTGAACAAAAAACAAAATAAAGCATGAATAAAAACTATTCTATGTATCAACTACCTCATTTGTCATTTCCACATATTAATCCTGTGCTAACTCAACAAACCATACACACTGAGGTAGAAACTATTCAAGAGTGTTGAGTTACTTCCTGTCTTCTAGACATAATGTGTATTGATAGAAAAATAAAAGCTGTGCAATGTGTGAACAATTTCAACAAAGCACAAATAAAAAGTGAAAAGACTGACAGTATTGCAGTAAATCACACACTGTTCACTTTCTTTACATTTGCACAGAAGACAATCATTTTCACAGAACTATATCAGTGTGCAGTGTCTCATGCTGCATTTTAAGTGGGGTTACTGATTGCTTATTTTACTTCTGTTTTATGTTGGGTGGAGGGGG
Source organism: Entelurus aequoreus (assembly GCF_033978785.1). NCBI lineage: Eukaryota > Metazoa > Chordata > Actinopteri > Syngnathiformes > Syngnathidae > Entelurus > Entelurus aequoreus. The sequence continues at coordinate 8,548,112 of NC_084747.1, forward strand.
AGGAGTCACAGCCCCGCTTTACCGTCTACCTCTTGCTTGGTATACTTGCTATGCTATTTGCTTGCCTAACAGAATTACTATTGCAACATCCAGTGGACACTTTTAGAACAGCAGTTTCTTTCATTTAAAATGCAGCGGAATTTTAATCTTTGCAAACTCATCTCACGGGCCGGATTGAACCTGTTATGCCCGAATGTCGAGGGAGGTGGGGTTTGGATTGTGGGTGTTGGGGGTTAATTGTTCATAAGTCTCTGATTTGCACATCAATCAGTCTGAGGAGTAAAAGTTGGCAGTTTGTTATGCAAACAGTTACCCAGCATCACTTATGCGTCAACGTCAGTTTTGATACATCTCAACTTTGCAGTGAAAAAGGGTGTAGTGCAGGTTTTTGAGCGTGCACAAACTTGACACATGAGGCCCCAGGTCCCTGGACTGAAGAAGGAGTAACCAAGCACTTGAAGCATCATCTATCTTACTGTTCAGGAAGGTTTCAGATACAGAGAAGACATGGGGTCATGAGTGGATAAGATTATGCTTCAACTATTCCAAGTTTGTATGAATACCTCAGATATTTGTGAAAGAAGCAGTGAGGAGGTCCTGGGTAGGGTGGATGTCACCACATATGAGCAACATACCACAAACTAAACAGCTAATTGGTTATTTTCCCTTGTGTGTTCTTATGTGTTTTACTGCGTCTGCATTATGTGGGAACCTTTTACAGCACACTAACACTAAATGGTTTTTCACTTGTGTGTGTGTTCTCATGTGTTGAGTCAAATTGCAGTTTTGAGACAATTTTATACCACAAACTGAACAATTAAATGTTTTTTTTTTACCTGTGAGTGTTCTCATGTGTTGAGTCAAATAGGTATTTCAATAAAAGTTGTTGCCACAAACTGAGCATTTATATGGTTTTTCACCTGTGTGTGTTCTCATGTGTCGCGTTAAACAGCAATTTTGAGAAAAACTTTCGCCACAAACTGAACAATTAAATGGTTTTTCACCTGTGTGTGTTCTCATGTGTTCAGTCAAACTGCAATTTCGAGAAAAGCTTTTACCACAAACTGAACAATTAAATCGTTTTTCACCTTTGTGTTCTTATGTGTTGAGTCAAAGAGGTATTTCGATAAAAGATTTTGCCACAAACTGAACAGCAAAATGTTTTTCACCTTTGTGCGTTCTCATGTGATCAGTCAAACTGCAATTTTGACAAAAGCTTTTGCCACAGACTGAACATTTATATGGTTTTTCACCTGTGTGTGTTCTCATGTGTCGACTCAAATAGCTATTTTGAGAAAAGCTTTTGCCACAAACTGAACAATAAAATGGTTTTTCACTTGTGTGTTCTCATGTGTCGACTCAAATAGCTATTTTGAGAAAAGCTTTTGCCACAAACTGAACAATTAAATGGTTTTTCACTTGTGTGTTCTCATGTGTTGAGTCAAATTGACATTTTGAGAAAAGCTTTTGCCACAAACTGAACAATTAAATGTTTTTTCACCTGTGTGTGTTTTCATGTGTTGAGTCACATGGCTATTTTGAGAAAAACTTTTGCCACAAACTGAACAATAAAATGGTTTTTCACCTGTGTGTGTTCTCATGTGTTGAGTCAAATTGACATTTTGAGAAAAGTTCTTGAAACAAACTGAACATTTAAATGGTTTTTCACCTGTGTGTGTTCTCATGTGTTTAGTCAAACTGCAATTTTGAGAAAAGCTTTTGCTACAAACTGAACAATTAAATGGTTTTTCACCTGTGTGTGTTCTCATGTGTTCAGTCAAACTGCAATTTTGAGAAAAGTTTTTGCTACAAACTGAACAATTAAATGTTTTTTCTCCTGTGTGTGTTCTCATGTGCTGAGTCAAATAGCTATTTTGAGAAAAGCTTTTTCCACAAACTGAACAATTAAAAGGTTTTTCACCCGTGTGTGTTCTCATGTGTTTAATCAAACTGCACTTAACAGAAAAGCTTTTTCCACAAACTGAACAATTAAATGGTTTTTCACCAGTGTGTGATCTCATGTGTTGAGTCAACCAGCTATTTTGAGAAAAGCTTTTGCCACAAACTGAACAATTAAAATGTTTTTCACCTGTGTGTGTTCTCGTGTGTTGAGTCAAATGGCTATTTTGAGAAAAGCTTTTTCCACAAACTAAACAATTAAATGGTTTTTCACCCGTGTGTGTTTTCATGTGTTCAGTCAAATTGCACTTAACAGAAAAGCTTTTGCCACAAACTGAACAATTAAATGGTTTTTCACCTGTGTGTGTTCTCATGTGTTGAGTCAACTTGCTATTTTGAGAAAAGCTGTTGCCACAAACTGAACAATTAAATGGTTTTTCACCTGTGTGCGTTCTCATGTGTTGAGTCAAATTGCACTTTGTAGTAAAACTTTGACCACAAACTGAGCAGCTCAAACATGTTTTACCGCTCTTCTTTGTAGAGCATTCAGAGTGTTTGTTGTCAGTGTGAGTCCTCATATCACCTTCACAGTCTGTATCGCTGCTCAAAGGTTCTTCAACCTCGTCTTCAGCCTCACTATCTGATAGTGGAGCTAAGAGGTTGTCTACTTGTGGTTTCTCTTCATCATCTTCAGTCTTCACAGAGAGAATACTCAGTGGAAACTTGGTGTAATCAGCTTCCTCTCGTCCTAGAAGACACTCTCCCTCCTGAGTGATGCAGAGTTCCTCCTCTTCCTTTTTAATGCAGGGTGGTTGTGGAGTCTCCTGCTTCAAATTGGAGCTCCCCCCTAACTGAGGGGAAACTTCTTCTGGATTACCGATCAGCTGCTGGACGTCTGCAAGACACAAACAACAAAAACACACTTTCTTGTATGTACTGTATGTGTGTGTAGTAGGGTTGTACAGTATACTGCTACTAATAAAGTATCGTGGTACTAATCAATTGAAATCGGTACTATACCACCTTTGAAAAGTACCGGTACCGTTCTTTCATCTGAATGCCACTGTGCGGCGGTGACTACAGAGCCGAGGCGCATGATGTTGAGTGTGTCAAAACGCACACAAAAAGTGCAAACAAGCAATTACATCGTGGAGAGGAACAAAGGCAACCATGTTGTGTCGGGGGTAACACTGGGTCCATAAAGCTCCGCTCTTTGGTCGGAAGGACGAGGCCGTCGATTAGTTACAGCTTGCTCACTTTATTTATTATTTCCACAGGGCACAACCGGACATCCACCATGCTATTAACACTCCTGCACATGCTACCACTACCTCTCCTTACTCGCCCACTCACTTACCCCACATACTGCCACTCTTAAAGGTGCACACACACCAACACTACTCTCACAACCGCTGCTTTAAAACACGCCTCGCCAAATGTGGTGATTAGTATTACCACTTTTGCTTCAGACTTAGGTCAACATTTAAATAACAAGCATTCAGATCTGCACAAGGAGTTTAAAGGCCTACTGAAAGCCACTACTAGCGACCACGCAGTCTGATAGTTTATACATCAATTATGAAATCTGAACATTGCAACACATGCCAATACGGCCGGGTTAACTTATAAATTGCAATTTTAAATTCCCCGCTAAACTTCCGGTTGAAAATTCCTTTGGAGGATGACGTATGCGCGCGACGTAGCCAGTAGAACACAGGTATGGCTTCCCCATTGAAGCCAATACGAAATAGCTCTGTTTTCATCTCATTATTCCACAGTATTCTGGACATCTGTGTTGGTGAATCTTTTGCAATTTGTTCATTGCATTATGGAGAAAGAAGCTGAGCAAGCAAAGAAGAAAGTTGTCGGTGCGAAGCGGAGTATTTTGCGAGGGAAGTCAGCAACACAACACAGTCGGTGTTTCATTCGTTTACATTCCCGAAAGATGCAGTCAAGATCGAAGAACTCGGACAACAGAGACTCTTACCAGGAGGACTTTGATTTGGATACACAAACGCGATACCGTGAGTACGCTTCCAAACATTTGATCGCTTGCTATAACTAGCTCGAGCTAGTAGCAAGTAGCTAGGAGCTAGCATAAAAAACACCTAGGTGTTTGTTATGCGGGATTAATTTGTGGCATATTAAATATAAGCCTGGTTGTGTTGTGGCTAATAGAGTACCGTATTTCCTTGAATAGCCGCAGGGGCGTTAATTAATTTAAAACCTCCTGTCACACCTGCGTTTACCGGAAACCGGCGGGATGGCCGTGCATGCGGTAATTATTTTAAAACCTCTTCTCACTCCGGCGTTTAAAAGGAATCCATAAAATTTAGGCGTGCGCTTTGAGTGTGATGTAAGCATACCATCATGAAAAGCACATTTAATTAACAAAAACGTTATTATGGTCTTACCTGTACTTATAAATGGAGTCCATTTGCAGCTCCTTCTGACCAAAAGCATCGATAACTTGTTTATAGAAGTCTTCCTTGTTTTCTTTCTTCAGTTTTAAAAGTCTCTGTTTCGATGGAGATATTCCTTTAATTATTACCTCCTGCTTCGATTGAAAGTCCAGTTTAGAAAACTGTTTTATTTTAGATACCTGTATGTGATCCTCCATGTTAGAAGTTCAGGCAGAGGGAAAAAATAAATCTCTTGCTGCGTGTGTTCACTTCTTCTGCAGTACAGGAAGTCGCAAGAAGGATCACTAGCGCCCTCTACCACCAGGAGGCGGGAGTGATTTAATGACTTATACAGTATTTCACACACGCAGCTACGGTATATTAATAAAACATAGCTGCTTACTGTTCTCTTTAGCATACTGTACCGGTATTCAATAGCTTGAACCTTAAATCCTACTGAAAAGCTCTTTATCTTTTTTCCTTTGTGCGATTGTAAACTACTGAAATCAGCTTCCTCCATTTTGAAAAGGAGGACAGATGCGTCACTCGTGACGTAACGAATTTGACCCGGTGGAAGTTCTAGCCATATGCTAAATATTTTTGCGAAACGAGTTTGACCCGGCGAAAATTATAGACATGCGATAATAAAATTAATATTTTGCGAAACGAATTTGATCCAGCTTCAATAATAAACCGGCGATAAGGCCAAGCATGCGTTAATTATTTTGAGAAACGAGTTTGACCCGGCAGTAATTCTAGACGTGCGAATACTATATTCCCTGCGCCAATTCAAGGAAATACGGTATATATATGTCTTGTGTTTATTTACTGTTGTAGTCATTCCCAGCTGAATATCAGGTCACCCCCGGCTCTCACAGCATCTTCCCTATCTGAATCGCTTCCACTCCCCATTAGTCCTTCACTTGCACTTTCCTCATCCACAAATCTTTCATCCTCGCTCAAATTAATGGGGAAATCGTCACTTTCTCGGTCCGAATCTCTCTCACTTCTGGCGGCCATCATTGTAAACAATAGGGAACTTTGCGGATATGTTCACCCGACTACGTCACGCTACTTCCGGTAGGGGCAAGCCTTTTTTTTATCAGATACCAAAAGTTGCGATCTTTATCGTCGTTGTTCTATACTAAATCCTTTCAGCAAAAATATGGCAATATCGCAAAATGATCAAGTATGACACATAGAATAGATCTGCTATCCCCGTTTGAATTTAAAAAAATCATTTCAGTAGGCCTTTAAATAGTGACAGGCATAATGTAGTTGTTACACCTGTCCTGCTGCTCTCTCTTTACTCGCCCGCTCACTCACTGACGTCACTCAGACAACACGTTGACATTCTCACAAACACACATACTACTCTCATAAGTTAACCAGCTCCCCTGCTGTGCACATGTAGATACGTAGACGCACACACAGCTGCTTAGTTTGATGCCAAATATTAGCGCAGTTAAAACTGCCCAATTAGCAGTCAACTAATGACTTACAGCATTACTACCTTGAGCACGCCTGATCTCGTCCGATCTCGGAAGGTAAGGAGGGTCGGGCCTGGTTAGTACTTGGATGGGAGACAGCCTGGGAATACCAGGTGCTGTAAGCTTGAGCACGGCAACGGTCTGTAGGAACCTGCTGCCACAAGTTGCAACCACCGAAGACAGCAATAACTTGACTCGGTGAAAGAAACAACGTGAGTATGTCTCCCTGCTCTTCGTGCACCGTTCTCATGGATAGGTTGGCCCTACTAGAGGACCTTGTCCGCCAACTAGAGCAGAGTCATTTCGTAACTTTAGACGTGGCGGACACTAGCTGTAGCGAGCTGACTAGCCCAGTTTGTAGCAGCCCTAAGCGGCCTACAAGCAAAGGTGAACCGGTTGAGACGCGTAATAGATTCAGCCCTTTAGCTAGTCCTACACCCCAGGCTACCGGGCGCCCTTAGTCATAGGGGTCTCCATCGCCCGAAACAAACAGCTTAGCAAACCAGCCATAATTAAGTGTATTCCCAGAGTCAGAGCACCTGACATTGAAGCTAATCTTCGGAAGCTAACTCGCAGCAGGCCTAGTAAACTTGTACCACAGGCCAATTGCACCACTATAGCTACGCAAACGTAGTTGTACACGTTGGCTCCAATGACACTAGGATGAGCCAGTCAGAGATTACAAAGAGGAACATAGCTAGGACTTGTAATCTTGCTAGAAAGATGTCAGGTATCGAGTACTTGTCTCTGGCCTCCTGCCTGCGAGAGGCAATGATGAGAGTTATAGCAGATTAGTCTCGCTTAACAAGCGGCTGGCTAGTTTTTGTAGAGAACGTTCACTGATAATTGGCCGTCTTTCTGGGGGAAACCGGGCTTGCTGATGAGGGACGGCCTTCACCCTAACCGGGAAGGCACCATCACTCTATCTAGAAACATAGATTACTGGTTAAGTCACACTTGACTAACTACACCTAAGCAAGCTCGGACACAGGCAATTACAGTGTCTGTTAAACCGAGTAAGGAGTCAGTTAAGCTAGAACTAACCAGCGCCAGGCTGGAAAATTCCTGCCCACGGAGCATTTCTCGTAGATGTATACACAACTCGCAATGTTTGTTCTGTAGTGACTGTACCAGACGTGAACATGCATTCTACTGAGGTGGCAAATAATGATGTGTTCAATCTATCGCAGCACCAAGCAAACAATCTGAAAATCCCCATCATATCAATAATATATTATTCAAATTATTTAAGGCGCACTGCACAAAACAAGCATAGACTCTATTGCCCCTCTCAAGCTGAAAAAGCCCAAACCCAAGACTACGGCTTGGCTCAACGAGACCACCAGAGCAGAGAGGAGAGCATGGAGACAGGCGGAGCGGAGGTGGAAGAAAGATGTCCTGCAGGTCTCTCTTGAGATACTGAGGGACAGACAGAAGAGCTACCACAGGGTGGTTAAAGCTGAGAGAGACAAGTTATTTGCCAGTCTCATTGCCAATGCTCCAAACTCCAGAATTATATTCAGAATCATCAATTCTGTTGTTTGCCCTCCCACCACTGTTATCCAGGATGCATCGCCTACAAAGTGTGATGAGTTTCTGTTGTTTTTCTCAGATAAAGTAAACACCATCAGAAGTAACATCCACCTTGCACCCGGGACTTAGCTGTTACTCTGAGATGCTCATCCACTTTCTCCATGTTCAGCTACATCTCTATTTCATCCCTCTCTAAGATGGCCGCCGCCTTGAGACCAGCCACATCCCCTCAGGACCCCGTCCCTGCCCTCCTCCTTAAGGAGGTTTTTGATGCAGTAGGTCCCCACATACTGTCCATCGTCAACTGCTCCTTGGCCACAGGTATAGTCCCATCATGCCTAAAAGAAGCAGTGGTCCAACCCCTTCTTAAGAAAGCCAACCTAGATCCCACTCACCCCAGCAACTACAGACCCATCTCAAAATTACCATTTCTGTCTAAACTGTTAGAAAAGGCCGTCCCCAGCCCGCTGCAGCCGTATCTCCAACACAACAAGATACTGGAGAAATTTCGGTCCAGATTTAGGGCCGACCACAGCACCGAGTCCGCCCTCTTGAAGGTGTTAAACAACCTTCTCCTCATCACTGACTCTGAGAAATGTGCTGCACTGGTTTTCCTGGACCTCAGTGCAACGTTCGATACTATAGACCATACTGATCTCCTGGACTGCCTCCAACATGGGGTTGGCATCACTAACACAGCCCTGTCCTGGTTTACGTCCTACCTCAACAACAGAACCTTATCTGTGAACATAGCCAACCGTACCTCCCACTGTGCCAACCTCACCTGTGGGGTCCCTCAGGGCTCAATACTGGGTCCCATCCTGTTCTCCATCTACATGCTCCCCCTTAGCCAAGTCATTCATCGCCATAAAATTGTCTTTCACTGCTACGCTGACAATACTCAAATCTATCATCCACTAAAGACAGACGATCCCTCTGGGCTGGACCTTTTGAAAGACTGCTTGCGGGACATAAAGGAGTGGATGTCACAAAGCTTCCTGCAGCTCAATGACACCAAGAGTGAAATTCTTCTGTTCAGCAACTCCACCTCGGTCAGTCAGATCAGAAAGAATTTGGGAAGTTTGGCCACTCTTGAAATCCCCACGTCAAAAACCTTGGGGTCATATTCGACCCAGACCTCAACTTTGATAAGCAAGTGAAATTTGTGGTGAAATCCTGTTTTTTCCAACTGCGCACAATAGCCAAGATCAAGTATTTCCTCTCCCCCAGTGACCTACGGAGGGTCGTGTTGATGCTCATCTTCTCCAGACTGGACTATTGCAATGCCCTCTATGCTGGGGTCACCGACAAGACCATCTATAGCATGCAGCTAGTACAAAATGCAGCTGCCAGGCTGGTGACAGGCACAAAAATGAGGGACCACATTTCTCCCATCCTCTCCTCCCTTCACTGGCTGCCAGTGAAGCGCAGAGTGAAATTTAAGATCCTCACGTATGTATCCAAAGCGCTCAATGGTCTCGCCCCAGCTTACATCAAAGATCTCCTGGACCAACCTACCAGCTCCAGGCTTGGTCGTTGCCTTAGATCTGACAACCAGATGACCCTGAAGGTCCCACGGTCAAACCTAGTGACAAAGGGAGACCGTGCTTTCTCAGTGATGGCACCTAGGCTATGGAATAAGCTCCCTCTGAATATCAAGTCCGCCACCACTCTGGACTCTTTTAGAGCACAGCTTAAAACTCACTGTCACCACCTGCTGCCACCTTGTGGTTTGTATTCAGTTTTCCTTTGTTGGTGCAGTTGACCTTGTTGACCTTAACTTCATTTCTCCTTCCCCTTAGAGTTCCTGTGTTCCCATTGTGGGCGGAGTTGTGAGACGTGCACAGCTGCTCCCAATTTACCCTGATGCTATTTAAGCAGCACCTTGGCAGCTGGGTGGCACTTGGTGATTCCACTCCTCGGCTCTCCACTTCTGATGGCTTCCATGCTTCGTGTTTCTTGCAGCTTGTCATTCTGGCCACTCCCGGTGCCATTCAGCTTGGTGTCTACGCTGGCGGTAGCACGTCTTGCAACTCCGACCCAAGTTTGTTCTATTTTTATGTATTAGTTTTTGTTTTTTCCACGGTGCCCATTTTGAGTTCTCCTTTTTGCACCGTCGCCTTTTGTTCCCTCCAGTGAGAAGCGCCTTTTTGTGAGTACTACTTCAGTAAAGAACTGTTCAACTCACCTTTTGTCTGCATCCTTGGGTTCCTCTCAAACTGTGTTATACAGAGCTGTGACACTCACCTCTTTACCGCAGATTACTTTTGATTTATGTGTTCATTGTGTGTCTTAAATGTTTATTTTAGATTCCTTTGTGTGTCTCATTCTATGTTTCTGTTTTTTTGTTTCTCAACTCCGGCTGATGTAACAGTTGGTTGGGGGGGCGCATAATAAATGAAAATAAGATAACATAACATAACAAACGACGAGTTCAATCTATCGCATCACCAAGCAAACAATCTGAAAATCCCCATCATATCAATAATATATTATTCAAATTATTTAAAGCACACTTCATTGTTTCCCAAAACGTTATTACTGTATTTTCCGGACTATAAGGCCACTTGAAATCCTGTCTTCCCCTCAAAAGTCGATAGTGCACCTTATAACCCGGTTATATTAATTTTTCCCTCTTAACGAGGCATCTCCTCCTAACTATACGAATGCTTATATTGCCCGTCCCCTTAAAATGGGTGGAGGAGTTGCACTAATATACAATGAAAACCTTAACATTACCCCTAACCTAAGTAATACATGTAAATCATTTTAGGTGCTTACTTTGGGGTCTGTCACGCAGCTACCTCTCCACTTAGCTGTTATCTACCGCCCCCCCTGGGCCCTATTCACACTTTATCAGTGAATTTTCAGAGTTTGTCGCTAATCTAGTGACGCACGCAGATAATATAATTATAATGGGGGATTTTAATATCCATTTGAATACCCCATCAGACCCTCCGTGTGTGGCGCTCCAGACTATAATTGATAGCTGTGGTCTCACACAAATAATAAATCAACCCACGCATCACAAGGGTAAAACGATAGATGGAGTCCTTGTCCGGGGTGTCACCACCTCCCAAGTTAAGATACTCTCGTACACTAAAGAAATGTCTGATCATTACCTTATAAAATTCGAAGTTCTGACTCATTGTCAACAAGCTACTAATAATTACTGCTTTAGCAGGAGCAAAATTAATGCTGTCACAACTATGACTCTTGCTTGCCTACTGCCTTCGGTAATGGCGCTATTCCCAAATTATGTGGGCTCTATCGATAACCTCACTAACAACTTTAACGATGCCCTGCACGACACCATTGATAGTATAGCACCGCTAAAGCTAAAAAAGGCCCCTAAAAGGCGTACCCCATGGTTTACAGAAGAAACTAGAGGTCTTAAACTATCATGTAGAAAGCTTGAACGCTAATGGCGTGCGACTAAACTTGAGGTTTTCCATCAAGCATGGAGTGATAGTTTACTAACTTATAAAGGCATGCTTACTTTAGCTAAAGCTAATTACTGTTCCAATCTCATCCGCCTCAATAAAAATGATACTAAATATGTGTTCAGTACAGTAGCATTGCTAACCCAACAAAGGTCTCCTGCCAGTAGCTCCACCCATTCGGCAGACAACTTTATGAATTTCGTTAATAAGAGAATCGAACTCATTAGAAAGGAGATTAAAGACAACGCATCCCAGCTGCAACTGGGTTCTATTAACACAGATACAAATGTATGTACGACGGATTTTGCCCTCCAAAATAGTATCTTTCTTTTGGATGAAATAACATTAGAGGAACTACAGCGGCGTGTAAATGGGATAAAACAAACAACATGTTTACTTGACCCACTTCCTGAGAAACTTATCAAGCAGCTGTTTGTAATATTAGGGCCATCAGTACTAAATATTATAAACTTATCACTTTCCTCTGGCACTGTTCCCCTAGCATTCAAAAAAGCTGTTATTCATCCTCTGCTCAAAAGACCTAACCTCGATCCTAACCTCATGGTAAACTCCCGGCCGGTGTCCCACCTTCCCTTTATCTCAAAAATCCTCGAAAAAATATTTGCACAGCAGCTAAATGAACACTTAGCGTCTAACAATCTCTGTGACCCCTTTAAGTCCGGTTTCAGGGCAAATCACAGCCCTCGCAAAAAATGACTAATGATCTCTTGCTAACTATCGATGCTGATGCGTCATCCATGTTTTGCTGCCTCTTGATCTTAGCGCTGCTTTCGATACTGTCGATCATAACATTCTATTAGAGCGTATCAAAACACGTATTGGTATGTCAGACTTAGCCTTTTCTTGGCTTAACTCCTATTTTACTGTCAGGATGCAGTACATTTCCCAAACCTACTCAGTGGCCTAGTGGTTAGAGTGTCCGCCCTGAGATCGGTAGGTTGTGAGTTCAAACACTGGTCAAGTCATACTAAAGGCTATAAAAATGTGACCCATTACCTCCCTGTTTGGCACTCAGCATCAAGGGTTGGAATTGGGGGTAAATTTACCAAAAATTCCCGGGCGCGGCCACAGCTGCTGCTCACTGCTGCCCTCACCTCCCAGGGGGTGATCAAGGGTGATGGGTCAAATGCAGAGGACACATTTCACCACACCTAGTGTGTGCGTGTGACAATCATTGGTACTTTACTTTATTATTGTAACAATGTGACTTCGGAGTATGTTAAGGTACCGTGTGGAGTTCCACAGGGTTCGGTTCTTGGCCTTGCACCCTTCAGCATCTACATGCTGCCGCTAGGTGACATCATACGCAAATACAGTGTTAGCTTCCACTGTTATGCTGATGACACCCGACTCTACATGCCTCTAAAGCTGACCAACACGCCAGATTGTAGTCAGCTGGAGGCGTGTCTTAATGAAATTAAACAATAGATGTCCACTAACTTCCTGCAACTCAACGCTAAAAAAACTAAAATGCTGATTATCGGTCCTGCTAGGCACCGACACCTATTTAATAATACCACCTTAACATTTGACAACCAAACAATTACACAAAGCGACTCAGTAAAGAATCTCGATTTTATCTTCCACCCAACTCTCTCGTTTGAGTCACACATTAAGAGTGTTACTAAAACAGCCTTCTTTCATCTCCGTAATATCGCTAAATGTGTTCCATTGTGTCCACCAGCGACGCTGAGATCATTGTTCATGCGTTCGTTACGTCTCGTCTCCATTACTATAATGTGTTATTTTCGGGCCTCCCTATGTCTAACATTGAAAGATTACAGTTGGTACAAAATGCGGCTGCTAGAATTTTGACAAGAACAAATAAGTTTGATCATATTACGCCTATACTGTATTTACCTTTATATATATATATATATATACATATATATATATATTTATATACAGTATATATATATATATACATTATATATATATATATATATTTATATACAGTATATATATACCTATACTGGCCTCACCTGCACTGGCTTCCTGTGCACTTAAGATGCGACTTTAAGGTTTTCCTACTTACGTTTAAAATACTACACGGTCTAGCTCCATCCTATCTTGCTGATTGTATTGTACCATATGTCCCGGCAAGAAATCTGCGTTGTAAGAACTCCGGCTTATTAGTGATTCTCAGAGCCCAAAAACAGTCTGCGGGCTATAAAGTATTTTCTATTTTCACTCCAGTACTATGGAATCCCCCCAGTTAGAGATGCTACTGCAATAGAAACATTTAAGTCCCACCTTAAAACTAATTTGTAAACGCTCGCTTTTAAATACAAACCCCGTTTCCATATGAGTTGGGAAATTGTGTTAGATGTAATAATAAACAGAATACAATGATTTGCAAATCATCTTCAACCCATAATCAATTGAATGCACTACAAAGACAACATATTTGATGTTCAAACTCATAAATTTTTTTTTTGTTGCAAATAATAATTAACTTAGAATTTCATGGCTGCAACACGTGCCAAAGTAGTTGGGAAAGGGCATGTTCACCACTGTGTTACATGGCCTTTCCTTTTAACAACACTCAGTAAACGATTGGGAACTGAGGAAACCGTGAGGTGATATCAAATTAACACTAGAGCTGGCCCGCCGATTATATACAGTGGCAGTGCCGCGGTACACCACTAATTCTTATACTTGCCAAACCTCCCGGGAGACTCCCAAATTTCAGTGCCCCTCCCGAGAATTGTAACGTCCCCTCTTCGTCCACTCCAACGCGTGCTGGCTCAGTTACATAATATGTGCGGCTTTGACACGCACACAGAAGTGAATGCAACGCATACTTGATCTTCAGCGATACAGGTCACACTGAGGGTGCCGGTATAAAAACCTTTAACATTGTTAGAAATATACGCCACACTGTGAATCCACACCAAACAAGAAAGACAAACACATTTCGGGAGAACATCCGCACAGTAACACAACATAAACACAACAGAACAAATACCCAGAACCCTTTGCAGCACTAACTCTTCCGGGACGATACAAGGTGTGTGTATGTGTGTGTGTGCGTCCCGGAAGAGTTAGTGCTGCAAAGAGTTCTGGGTATTTGTTCTGTTGTGTTTATGTTGTGTTACCGTGCGGATGTTCTCCCGAAATGTGTTTGTCATTCTTGTTTGGTGTGGATTCACAGTGTGGCGTATATTTCTAACAATGTTAAAGGCCTACTGAAAGCCACTACTACCGACCACGCAGTCTGATAGTTTATATATCAATGATGAAATCTTAACATTGCAACACATGCCAATACGGCCGGGTTAACTTATAAAGTGCAATTTTAAATTTCCCGGTAAACTTCCGGTTGAAAACGTCTATGTATGATGACATATGTGCGTGACGTCAATAGTTAAACAGAAATATTCGGACACCATTGAATCCAATACAAAAAAGCTCTGTTTTCATCTCAAAATTCCACAGTATTTTGGACATCTGTGTTGGTGAATCTTTTGCAATTTGTTTAATGAACAATGAAGAAGAAAGTTGTAGGTGGGATCGGTGTATTAGCGGCGGACTACAGCAACACAACCAGGAGGACTTTGAGATGGATAGCAGACACGCTAGCCGCCGACCTCACCTTGACTTCCTCCGTCTCCGGGCCGCCGACCGCATCTATGATCGTCGCTCCGTCGATCGCTGGAACGCAGGTGAGCACGGGTCGTGATGAGCAGATGAGGGCTGGCGTAGGTGGAGAGCTAATGTTTTTAGCATAGCTCTGTCGAGGTCCGGTAGCTAAGTTAGCTTCAATGGCGTCCTTAGCAACAGCATTGCTAGGCTTTGCCAGGCGGTACAGCATTAACCGTGTGGTTACAGGTCCAGTGTTTGGTAGTATTGTTGATCTTCTGTCTATCCTTCCAGTCAGGGGCTTATTTCTTTTGTTTCTGTCTGCATTTGAGCACGATGCTATCACGTTAGCTCCGTAGCTAAAGTGCTTCGCCGATGTATTGTCGTGGAGATAAAAGTCACTGTGAATGTCCATTTCGCGTTCTCGACTCTCATTTTCAAGAGGATATAGTATCCGAGGTGGTTTAAAATACAAATCTGTGATCCACAATAGAAAAAGGAGAAGGTGTGGAATCCAATGAGCCCTTGTACCTAAGTTACGGTCAGAGCGAAAAAAGATGCGTCCTGCACTGCACTCTAGTCCTTCACTCTTCACGTTCCTCATCCACAAATCTTTTATCCTCGCTCAAATTAATGGGGTAATCGTCGCTTTCTCTGTCCGAATCGCTCTCGCTGCTGGTGTAAACAATGGGGAAATCTGAGGAGCCTTTCAACCTGTGACGTCACGCTACTTCCGGTACAGGCAAGGCTTTTTTTTATCAGCGACCAAAAAGTTGCAAACTTTATGGTCGATGTTCTCTACTAAATCCTTTCAGCAAAAATATGGCAATATCGCGAAATGATCAAGTATGACACAGAATGGATCTGCTATCCCCGTTTAAATAAGAACATTTCATTTCAGTAGGCCTAGAAGTCCCAGCATTTTTCTGTCTACCTAGAAGACCCAGAGGGGTCATTTGGCCCGACGCTTTTCCCGAATACACTAATCACTCATTTTGTTATGGTAATGAGGCTGTTAGGGGCAGTTTGTCTAGGTAGACAGAAAAATTATACATGTGGGAAATGCCGAAAGGAGCAATGGCAGTGCCAGGATTGTGAGTGACTGCTCAAATGTATGTCAGTCACGTTTACATGGACATGGTTTTTCATTCTTTGTAAATATGCTTTTTTCTTTGTAAATTTTTTTTTTTAAACTATTTTTGGCACACAAAAATAACAATTGCTTCTGCAACAACCCTCCACACCAAAACTGGGAAAACAGTTGCTTTTTCATTCTTTGTAAATATGTTTTGTTTTGTATTTTTTTTAACAATAAATGTCAGAGTGTTGATCCCTTCATTCTGTTGATCCTTGCAAAAACACACACAACCTACCTCAGAACTAAAGCTTGAGCTGTAAGGTCCCCTCCCCCACACAGGCTCAAGTGGCCCCCTGCCGTGTGCCACTAACAGCCACATTTTCATAACAAAAGGAGTGTCCACAGGGGGGACTATGGGTCAAATGACCCTCTTGTGTGTTTTCTAGGTAAAAATGTCAATTGACCCTTCTCTGGGACTTCGCGTGTTAAAGTTGCTTATACGGCCACTCTCATTGTAAACTGTATCGCTGTTGATGAAGTATGCTTTGCATTTACGTGTGTGTGCGTACAGGAGCCGCTCATATCTTGTGACTGGGCGGGCACGTTGTTAGAAGGGATGAAAAGCGGACGTGACGTCAGCTCATAGAGGACGTTAGAAGCAGTGCCTGTAAGGCACGCCCCCAAGACTGTACAAGATACAATGACTGATGAACACCTTCGTTCAATAATGAGGGTTGCCTCAGCTCGAAGCCTGAGCCCCGACATTAATGAACTAGCATCCAAGAAAAGATGGCAAGTATCTGGCTTGGGCACATCAGATTAGATCAGTGTGTTGCAAACCGAGCAGTTTAAAGTCTTGAATGGTTGGTTTATTCATTATTTTATTTTCAAATTTATTAGCCTGTGGAAAAAGTTAATGTTGATATTTACCTCAGAAGGCTGCAAATAGGAAAGAGGCATTCAATTTTTATTTAAATTGTATTTGATATGCCATTGATATTTTTTAATTATTATTATCATTATTTGAAACTCGATTTTGCATGTCACTATAACGTTTTATAAGCCTTGCTTGTTCAATATTTAATGCAAAACTTGTTTGGGTCCCTATTAAAAGGTTAATTTGTTCAACCTTGGCCCGCGGCTTTGTTCAGTTTAAAATTTAGGCCCAGTCTGTATTTGAGTTTGACACCCCTGATGTAGAGCTTCAGTCGTTCAACAGTCCGGGGTCTCCGCTGTCGTATTTTACACTTCATAATGCGCCACACATTTTCGATGGGAGACAGGTCTGGACTGCAGGCGGGCCAGGAAAGTACCCGCACTGTTTTTGTACGTTGTTGTAACACGTGCTGAATGTGGCTTGGCATTATCTTGCTGAAATAAGCAGGGGCGTCCACGAAAAAGACGGCGCTTAGATGGCAGCATATGTTGTTCCAAAAGCTGTATGTACCTTTCAGCATTAATGGTGCCTTCACAGATGTGTAAGTTACCCATGTCTTGGGCACTAATACACCCCCATACCATCACACATGCTGGCTTTTCAACTTTGCGCCAGTTAGACCAGTTGATCTGCCCTCTCTTTTCTGCTCTGCCCTACCTGAAGAGGTTATTAGGTGACCCCAGATGAGGCACTAGCTGTTCCAAGGACCCGGGGTGGACCACTCATCTGTGCATCAATTGGGGATGTCTCTGCGCTGCTGACTTGTCTCCGTTCAAGATGATCTCCTGCTGGCCCCACTATGGACTGGACTCTCACACAATTAACTAGATCCACTATGGACTGGACTCTCACACTATTAACTAGATCCACTATGGACTGGACTCTCACACTATTAACTAGATCCACTATGGACTGGACTCTCACACTATTAACTAGATCCACTATGGACTGGACTCTCACACTATTAACTAGATCCACTATGGACTGGACTCTCACACTATTAACTAGATCCACTATGGACTGGACTCTCACACTGTTAACTAGATCCACTTTGGACTGGACTCTCACACTGTTAATTAGATCCACTATGGACTGGACTCTCACACTATTAACTAGATTCACTATGGACTGGACTCTCACACTATTAACTAGATCCACTATGGACTGGACTCTCACACTATTAACTAGATCCACTTTACGTCCATCGTACCGGTCGCAAAGGTTTCTCATTGTTCCCATTCATTGGGTTGAGTTTTTCCTTGCCCTGATGTGGGATCTGAGCCTAGGATGTCGTTGTGGCTTGTGCAGCCCTTTGAGAAATTTGTGATTAAGGAATATATAAATAAACTTTGATTGATTGAACGCTTATATGGTTTTTCACCTGTGTGTGTTCTCATGTGTTGAGTCAAACAGCTTTTTTGAGAAAAGCTTTTGCCACAAACTGAGCAGCTCGAACATTTTTACCTTCACAGTCTTTATCGCTGCTCAAAGGTTCTTCAACCTCGTCTTCGTCTTGTGGTTTCTCTTCATCATCTTCAGTCTTCACAGAGAGAATACTCAGTGGAAACTTGGTGTAATCAGCTTCCTCTCGTCCTAGAAGACACTCTCCCTCCTGAGTGATGCAGAGTTCCTCCTCTTCCTTTTTAATGCAGGGTGGTTGTGGAGTCTCCTGCTTCAAAGTGGAGCTCCCCCCTAACTGAGGGGAAACTTCTTCTGGATTACCGATCAGCTGCTGGACGTCTGCAAGACACAAACAACAAAAACACACTTTCTTATATACTGTATGTGTGTGTAGTAGGTTTGTTCGGTATCACTACGGGTTCAAAAAGGAGAGAGGCTAACGCCACGCTACTGGGAACTGTAGTTAAGCTACATAGCGTCACTACTTGTTGTGCACTACTGCCCATCACCAGAGGTGGGTAGTAACGCGCTACATTTACTCCGTTACATCTACTTGAGTAACTTTTGGGATAAATTGTACTTCTAAGAGTAGTTTTGATGCAACATACTTTTACTTTTACTTGAGTATATTTATAGAGAACAAACGCTACTTTTATCTACATTCAGCTCGCTACTCGCTACTAATTTTTATCGATCTGTTAATGCACGCTTTGTTTGTTTTGGTCTGTCAGACAGACCTTCAAAGTGCCTGCGTTTCACCAAATACAGTCACTGGTGACGTTTGACTCCGTTCCACCAATCAGATGCAGTCACTGGTGACGTTGGACCAATCAAACAGAGCCAGGCGGTCACATGACCTGACTTAAACAAGTTGAAAAACCTATTGGGGTGTTACCATTTAGTGGTCAATTGTACGGAATATGTACTGTGCTGTGCAATCTACTAATAAAAGTTTCAATCAATAAATCAAAAGTGTGAAGGAAAAAAGACACTTTTTTATTTCAACCGTACTTCCCGTCAAAAGCCTAAAGACTGACCGCACAGTTCCTGTCTTCACAATAAAAGTGCCGCTCCGTCGCACCTGCGCTTCAAAATAAAAGTCTTCGAAAGCCAGCGCAAACAAGCTAGCAAGCTACGGAGTTTGCCGCCAATGTATTTCTTGTAAAGTGTATAAAAACGAATATGGAAGCTGGACAAATAAGATGCCAAAAACCAACCACTTTCATGTAGTATTAGACAGAAAGGAGGAACTTTTTTTCTCTTCCATTTGAAAACGTGGACATTATCAGCACTACTGTCTGATTCCAATCAATGCAAGTCATCAGAATCAGGTAATACACCAACTTATATTCTTGTCTTCATGAAAGAAAGGAATCTATATGTTAAACATGCATGTATATTCATTAAAACACCTTTAACATGTAAACAAAAACGGCAAAATAAATAAATATACACACACACATTATATATATATATATATATCTATATATATATATATATATATATAGATATATATATATATAGATATATATATATATATATATAGATATATATATCTATATATCTATATATATATATATATATATTTATAGATATATATATCTATATATATATATATATATATATATATATATATATATATATATATATATATATATATATATATATATATATATAGATATATATATATATGTATGTATATGTGTGTGTGTGTATATATATATATATATCAGTGTTTCCCATAAACTGCCAAGATACCTGTGGCGGTGGGGGCGTGGCTATGGGCGTGGTCACCATGACATAATCGAGTAATTTGCATAATTTACTACAATGATATGATTTTCTCTAAAAAGGCTCAAAAAATGTATACTTACTCAGTGTTTCCCATAAACTGCCAAGATACCTGTGGCGGTGGGGGCGTGGCTATGGGCGTGGCCACCATGACATCATCGAGTATTTTGCATAATTTACTACAATGATATGATTTTCTCTAAAAAGGCTAAAAAAATGTATACTTACTAATCAATAATAACAGTTTTGTTTTAAACGTCCATCCATCCATCCATCCATCCATCCATTTTACAATAGCATTACAACACTTTATGTACATATTTATATACAGACTTGAACAATAAGTTATTCACTGAAAAATATGTATTAATTGTGGTTCTTACAAAAAATATATCTTATAAAATATAAAAGCTAAAATGTCTCTTAAAGCTCTGCCCCTTTCATTTGCATACTAAATAATTTAACTTTAGCCTACTACTACAACCATATTATTTACCAGCAACATAAAGTGAAACAGAGGCAGAAGTGTCCTGCCACAGTCAGTAACAAATAAACAGAAAACAGTAGTGGTCAAATACAAATAAGGCAACAAGAGAAGTATTAAAGATTAAAGTACCAATGATTGTCACACACACACTAGATGTGGTGAAATTTGTCCTCTGCATTTGACCCATCCCCTTGGGGAGCAGTGGGCAGCAGTCCTACACTTCTCTTTTGTAAAGTAAATGTGAACAGCCTATATGGGCATCTACATCAACTATATGATTTGCCTGAGAAGCTGGACAGGACCAAAAATAAAAAAAAATTTAAAAAAATGTTTTATTTGTGGCGGACGTATTTCTTTTGTGGCGGGCCGCCACAAATAAATGAATGTGTGGGAAACACTGTGTGTATATATATATATATATATATATATATATATATATATACAGTGTTACAAAGTAACGCGTTACTGTAACGCCGTTAGTTTCGGCGGTAACTAGTAATCTAACGCGTTATTTTTTATATTTAGTAACTCGGTTACCGTTACTACATGATGCGTTACTGCGTTATTTTACGTTACTTTTAATGTAGTATAAAGTGTGTTAGTGTCGTAGTTCTGATTCTTCTTGTGTCACAAACCGGAGAAGAGAGACCTGCGCTCTGTGTGTGTCTGAGTGTGGGGAGAGAGAGGAGGGGGGCGGGGGCGTGTCTGATCATGGCGGCGCTGCAGTCGAGTTTGTTAACATGGAGATATTTTCACTACTTTTCTTTTGTCGAGCACAAAGAAAATAACATTTTAGTTAAATGTAAATTGTGCTTTGGACCAAAGATCCCATCTACTGCCCAAAACAGCAATTCAAATCTGCTGAAACAAGCTACATAAGCAACATGCTTCGACGTAGCTAGTAAAGAGAGACAGAGACACCGATGCCACTTTCCCTCCACCACCACCACTTAAGGATTAACTCTGCCTCTGCTCATCATTCAGCACTGAAGGTACACACTCTGTCAATCAATGTTCCCTCTAATTGTTCATGTGTGTGAGCAAACGCAAAAACTCCCTGAGCATTGAGTGGAGGCCATGTGAGCAACATCAGACGTGCACACTGTGGCTACACCAGCAGCACACCTGTCCCAAACCTGACTAAATAACAACTTCAATCTCCATTCATCTATCCATTTCATACCGCTTGTCCCTTTCGGGGTCGCTGGAGCCTATCTCAGCTGCATTCGGGCAGAAGGCGGGGTACACCCTGGACAAGTCCCCACCTCATCGCAGGGCCAACACAGATAGACAGACAACATTCTCTTTTTATTATAATCAAATTACAGCAGTCATTTCCATTTTTAATATAAGTGTTTAGGCCCACTTACAATGACAATAACAACAAATATTGTTTTTCATGAACTGTGTACTTGTATTGTTTGTCTGGGTGGAGGTCCTGCTTTGGAAATAGTTTGTACCCCTTTCAGACATTGCATTTAGTTCCCATTAAAACATTCACATGTTGCACAATGAGATGTAAGCAGGGGATCATGTGTACATTCCTGCAACTTCCTGTTTGTAAAATTTATATTTTTATTAGTATTTATTTAATATACTAACAGCATTTCATGATTAATATTTATAAATTAAGATTCCTAATTAATGACACTAGAATAAGCACACATTTGATTGGTAAATCATAGTGTAACGACCTGGAATGACACTTTATGTGTGGTGTTGGAGTTGTCCGACTTTTTGTGTGGCTGTAAACGCATCACTGGCTAAGTGCCATATGTGCGTGTGTTGGCGCAAGTGAGAAAGAGCGAGCGGCTGCTGTTGATATAACAAAGTTGCTTTTGGTCTGGTTTGTACTGCAAAAAATGACCACTTTTGCTAGATATCATTTTTTTAGTAATGTTTTGGTGATGTGTTTTTGGCCGACAAAGAGTTTTGCTCAGTAAAGTGATGGATGGCATTCATGTCCTCAAAGCGTCTCGACAGACGTTACAATATTTGAACAATGATGACGAAAACTGTTTTCTCTGTCGTGTCCGTGTGCGGAAAATTGTAGAGCGCTTATTTTTTTATTTGATTTTGTGCGTGGCATAGATTTGCCGTGCGCAGAGGACGCTTGAGCAGTGCGCAATTGCACAGGCGCGCACCTTAGAGGGAACGTTGCTGTCAATTCTCTTGTATACTCTTTCATCCTAGACTTCTAGAGTGTTTGACTATCACATCACTCTAAATGTATAGACTATAAAGTTCACAAACATAAAGAGGGATTCTAGTGGGCCAGACCAATCTTTCCTTATCTCTAAACTAAAACTGGGGAAATGTGTAGAGTGTTCTGGGCTTCAGACATGATTTTGTGTCAGAATTCTTTGAGGAAAAAACGCCTGGTTAGGCTTTGTGTATGTAGTGTGTGCCTTTCTTGCTTTACAGCTATGTTGTTATTATGCTGTTTGTTACTTATGTATGTTATGTTGCAGCTATTTAAAATAGTTTTGTCAATTTGTTCTGGCCAGAAACAAATTGGCCTTTGTAACATATCTTTGTCTTTGTGTGTTGTATGTAGACCACATTGTTTGTGTGTTGTATGTAGACCACATTGTTTGTGTGTTGTATGTAGACCACATTGTTTGTGTGTTGTATGTAGACCACATTGTTTGTGTGTTGTATGTAGACCACATTGTTTGTGTGTTGTATGTAGACCACATTGTTTGTGTGTTGTATGTAGACCACATTGTTTGTGTGTTGTATGTAGACCACATTGTTTGTGTGTTGTATGTAGAGCACATTGTTTGTGTGTTGTATGTAGACCACATTGTTTGTGTGTTGTATGTAGACCACATTGTTTGTGTGTTGTATGTAGAGCACATTGTTTGTGTGTTGTATGTAGACCACATTGTTTGTGTGTTGTATGTAGACCACATTGTTTGTGTGTTGTATGTAGACCACATTGCTTAGCAGAGTTGAGTGATGCAAATGCATGTCAAGTTGATCAACACATTGTATTATTCTCCAGTGCAATAACAGTACTGACATGAAGGCTAAAGGGCATTAATGGGAGCTTTAAAAAAAAAGAAGAAAAAAAGAAGTAACTAAATAGTCACTTTTCAAAGTAACGCATTACTTTTTGGTGTAAGTAACTGAGTAACTATAACTAGTTACTGGTTTTCAGTACCGAACCCAACACTGTATATATATGATATGTGTGTGTATGTTACTCATCAGTTACTCAGTACTTGAGTAGTTTTTTCACAACATACTTTTTACTTTTACTCAAGTAAATATTTGGGTGACTACTCCTTACTTTTACTTGAGTAATAAATCTCTAAAGTAACAGTACTCTTACTTGAGTACAATTTTTGGCTACTCTACCCACCTCTGCCCATCACTGATTCTAACTCCTAAATAAACGCTAACAAAAGTCAGCTAACAATGCAGGTAATGGGGATGCACTCTATTTCTTTTATTAAAAAAAACTAACAAAATATCCAGCAACTTTTTATATACACGCTGTAAGTATATATGTAATGTAATAACAGGCACATTCATAATAACATGTAATATTTACGTATTTTCATCATTTTTTATCATTTTAATCAAATGGCGGCACATTATTTTCACAGACGCATCACAACGTTCGCTATTTCCTTCAACACCACCACCAACTATTACTAATGAAGGCAGACTTCACGAGTGCCATTAAAGAAGACTTTGGGACAAATTATGATCCAGAACCTTATATTTTTGAGCCTGAATATAAGGAGGATGAGCTACAAGTTTTAGAAGCTGACTGATAAGCGGATCAAGCAATTAGCACTATTGCTGAGTGCTAAACAAAAAATACAAACTATATACCATCCAATCTCGATTAATATCACTTTTTATTTAAATTAAAGCAGTTCTTCCGGTGCAGGATACTACTGCGGTAACTTCTGACAAACATTTCCGCCATTTTTGATCGAGGTAAAAATGCTAACAGGTTCTTTGTTTACATTGTTCAACAAAGTCGGCTACTTTCTATTTTTAGGGCTTGGAATTCAAATAGCTTTCAAATGAGGGAACGCAACACACTCACCTTCATCTTCGCTTTTCAGATTGTTCTCCGTTGGTGGCGCTGATTCTCTTTCATGTTCTCTTTTAGCGGACGTCGCCATCTTAGCATAGCAGTAGTCGTCCATCTTCTATCACGTCTTCAATCTTCACTTCAGATAACACGCCATCGCTCCACATCCAAAGTCCGTTTGGTGGGCTTAAGAAAAGGTGAATAGTTGAGGTATTTGATGCTATTTTTGAATCTATAAGATCGTAAATGTGAAACTTCTCCGGAAAGCCACGCCGCTTAGTCCGCCATCTTGGACTTTCCGCTTTACCACTGTTTCATGTGTTTGCGCATGCGCCAGAAGTGTGCAACTTCCGATCGACAACTGCACTTTAAAAAATAAAATACCTTTTAAATAACTAGCGGCCCTTTTCATCTTTTCTTACATTTCTGGCTCATAATTGAAGTGCTCCTTATCGCGAAAACATTTCTGACATCAAAATACTTTGGAGATAGAAATGAAACAAAAATCGACAATGTTGTATTCTGTCTTTTAGTGGGTTCAAGCAAACGGCAAGTTGTTTGACAAAGTAAGTCCTGTGAAAGTGTGAAACTAATAAAATAATCAACCAGAACTTACAATTAGTCTGACATCCAAAAAAGAAAACACATAGATTTCACAAACATATCAGAAGTAATCATACCTCATTGGCCTCATAAACTCCAAGGGAATAAAGTTTATTTTCAATCCGAGACTCCATTAACGTCTTCCACATCAAACACTTGTCGTCTCTTGCTGCTTCCTTAATTCCCTCACATATTAATTGTCCCCCCAACAACGTGACCAAACCGGAAACAAAACATATATTCCCCACTCAATTGACATGGGTTTGCAACAAAAATAAAGTTAACATAAACTTGCATGAATTAACCCAAGGAAATGCATTTTTAATCACATTATGTGTACAATATTAACTTATCTTTATGCATTGTATTTATTTATTCTCACCAACTATGACATTATATATCAAATATACATGTTGCTTCTGTCAGCAGCTACACTGACATTGATGTGTCTCTAAGAACTGAACACATTTTTATAACTTATAAGAAAATGTGTTTGTACAGTAACCTGCTCACATGAGGTCTATAACAAGATCTGATAGCTCAGTTACAGCTCTATTTATTACCAAATATGTGTTATATGTGTTTTTTGTTGCACAATTGCACCAAAAAAAATTCCTAGTTTGTGAACCCGTTCTCAAACAATGGCAATAAAACTATTCTGATGAGTCAGATTACAGCAGGGGTGTCAAACTCATTTTAGCTCAGGGGCCACATGGAGGAAAATCTATTTCCACGTGGGCGGGACGGGTAAAATCATGGCATGATAACTTAAAAATACGACTACGACAACTTCAGATTGTTTTCTTTATTTTACCTCGGTCCAAAATAGAACAAGCACATTCTGAAAATGTACATATCACAAATAATCCTCTTGACAAAACACTTCAAGTTAGTTGAACATTCAGAGGGGGAAAAATGGTGCATTTTCCAAAACACCTTGATGAACAAAATGAATTTAGACTTAATCTCAGTGTTTCTATTAAACTTTAAGTCACAACCCATCTAGGATTGAACAAGAAACTAAATAAAGCATGAATAAAAACTATTCTATGTATCAACTACCTCATTTGTCATTTCCACATATTAATCCTGTGCTAACTCAACAAACCATACACACTGAGGTAGAAACTATTCAATAGTGTTGAGTTACTTCCTGTCTTCTAGACATAATGTGTATTGATAGAAATATAAAAGCTGTGGAATGTGTGAACAATTTCAACAAAGCACAAATAAAAAGTTAAAAGACTGACAGTATTGCAGTAAATCACACACTGTTCACTTTCTTTACATTTGCACAGAAGACAATCATTTTCACAGAACTATATCAGTGTGCAGTGTCTCATGCTGCATTTTAATTATGTCAGTTTTGATACATCTCAACTTTGCAGTGAAAAAGGGTGTAGTGCAGGTTTTTGAGCGTACACAAACTTGACACATGAGGCCCCAGGTCCCTGGACTGAAGAAGGAGTAACCAAGCACTTGAAGCATCATCTATCTTACTGTTCAGGAAGGTTTCAGATACAGAGAAGACATGGGGTCATGAGTAGATAAGATTATGCTCCAAATAATCCAAGTTTGTATGAATACCTCAGATATTTGTGAAAGAAGCAGTGAGGAGGTCCTGGTTAGGGTGGATGTCACCACATATGAGCAACATACCACAAACTAAACAGCTAATTGGTTATTTTCCCTTGTGTGTTCTTATGTGTTTTACTGCGTCTGCATTATGTGTGAACCTTTTACAGCACATTGAACAACTGAATGGTTTTTCACCTGTGTGTGTTCTCATGTGGGGAGTCAAAGAGTTATTGCGATAAAAGCTTTCCCCACAAACTGAACAATTAAATGGTTTTTCACCTGTGTGTGTTCTCATGTGTTAAGTCAACGAACTATTTTGAGAAAAGCTTTTGCAGCAAACTGAACAACTTAACGAGTTTTTAACCTGTGTGTGTTCTCATGTGTTTAGTCAAATATCTCTTAAAAGAATAGCTTTTGCCACAAACTGAACAATTAAATGGTTTTTCACCTGTGTGTGTTCTGATGTGGTGACTCAAAGAGTATTTGTGAGAAAAGCTTTCGCCACAAACTGAACAATTGAAGGGTTTTTCACCTGTGTGTGTTCTCATGTGTTGAGTCAAAGTGCTCTGTAAAGAATAGTTTTTACCACATATCGAACAGTTAAATGGTTTTTCACCTGTGTGTGTTCTCATGTGGTGAGTCAAAGCGGTATTTTGAGAAAAGCTATCGCCACAAACTGAACAACTAAATGGTTTTTCACCTGTGTGTGTTCTCATGTGTCGAGTCAAATGGCTATTTTGAGGAAAGCTTTTGCCACAAACTGAACAATTGAATGGTTTTTCACCTGTGTGTGTTCTCATGTGTTGAGTCAACAAGCCATTTCGAGAAAAACTTTTGCCACAAACTGAACAAGTAAATGTTTTTTCTCCTATGTGTCTTCCCATGTGTTTAGTCAAATTATTCTTAACAGAAAATATTTTGCCACAAACTGAACATTTAAATGTTTTTTCTCCTGTGTGTGTTCTCATGTGTTTAGTCAAATTGCTATTTTGAGAAAAGCTTACGCCACAAACTGAACATTTAAATGGTTTTTCACCTGTGTGTGTTCTCATGTGTTTAGTCAAATTGCTATTTTGAGAAAAAATGTTGCCACAAACTGAACACTTAAACGGTTTTTCACCTGTGTGTGTTCTCATGTGTCGAGTCAAAATGCTATTTTGAGAAAAATCTTTGCTACAAACTGAACACTTAAATGGTTTTTCACCTGTGTGTGTTCTCATGTGCCGAGTCAATTGGCTCTTTTTAGTAAAACTTTCAGCACAAACTGAGCAGCTCAAACATGTTTTACCTCTCTTCTTTGTAGAGCATTCAGAGTGTTTGTTGTCAGTGTGAGTCCTCATATCACCTTCACAGTCTGTATCGCTGCTCAAAGGTTCTTCAACCTCGTCTTCAGCCTCACTATCTGATAGTGGAGCTAAGAGGTTGTCTACTTGTGGTTTCTCTTCATCATCTTCAGTCTTCACAGAGAGAATACTCAGTGGAAACTTGGTGTAATCAGCTTCCTCTCGTCCTAGAAGACACTCTCCCTCCTGAGTGATGCAGAGTTCCTCCTCTTCCTTTTTAATGCAGGGTGGTTGTGGAGTCTCCTGCTTCAAAGTGGAGCTCCCCCCTAACTGAGGGGAAACTTCTTCTGGATTACCGATCAGCTGCTGGACATCTGCAAGACACAAACAACAAAAACACACTTTCTTCTATGTACTGTATGTGTGTGTAGTAGGGTTGTACAGTATACTGCTACTAATAAAGTATCGTGGTACTAATCAATTGAAATCGGTACTATACCACCTTTAAAAAGTACCGGTACCGTTCTTTCATCTGAATGCTGCTGTGAGGCGGTGACTACAGAGCCGAGGCGCATGATGTTGAGTGTGTCAAAACGCACACACAAAGTGCATACAAGCAATAACATGGTGGAGAGGAAGAAAGGCAACAAAGGACAATTCTACTGGTTAATAAAGAGGGTGCGTGAAGTGTAAATAGTGACAGGTTGTAGAACATGTTTAAATGCAGTAATGGTTTGAATACTAAAGAGCTGAAAAGCTCTAGAAAGGCCAGTGCAGGGGTCTCTAAACTAAAACAAAAAATACATATATACATATATATATATATATATATATTTATATTTATATATATACACATATATATATATAGCCCATACATATGTGTGTATTCATGTATATATACACATATATTGATATACTACACATAATATTAATGGCGTTTCCAGTGAGGGTTGGACTCCACCAAGGCTGCCCTTTATCGCCCATTCTGTTCATAACTTTTATGGACATAATTTCTAGGCGCAGCCAGGGTGTTGAGGGGATCTGGTTTGGTGGCTGCAGGATTAGGTCTCTGCTTTTTGCAGATGATGTGGTCCTGATGGCTTCATCTGGCCAGGATCTTCAGCTCTCACTGGATCGGTTCGCAGCCGAGTGTGAAGCGACTGGGATGAGAACCAGCACCTCCAAGTCCGAGTCCATGGTTCTCGCCCCGAAAAGGGTGGAGTGCCATCTCCGGGTTGGGGAGGAGATCTTGACCCAAGAGGAGGAGTTCAAGTACCTCAGAGTCTTGTTCACGAGTGAGGGAAGAGTGGATCGTGAGATTGACAGGCGGATCGGTGTGGCGTCTTCAGTAATGCGGACGTGTTGAAGAAGGAGCTGAGCCGGAAGGCAAAGATCTCAATTTACCGGTCGATCTACGTTCCCATCCTCACCTATGGTCATGAGCTTTGGGTTATACCGAAAGGACAAGATCACGGGTACAAGCGGCCCAAATGAGTTTCCTCCGCCAGGTGGCGGGGCTCTCCCTTAGAGATAGGGTGAGAAGCTCTGCCATCCGGGAGGAGCTCAAAGTAAAGCCACATTGATAGGAGCCAGGTGAGGTGGTTCGGGCATCTGGTCAGGATGCCACCCAAACGCCTCCCTGGGGAGGTGTTTCTGGCACGTCTGACCAGTAGGAGGCCACGGGTAAGACCCAGGACACGTTGGGAGTCTCCTGGCTGGCCTGGGAACGCCTCGGGTGGAGCTGGACGAAGTGGCTGGGGAGAGGGAAATCTGGGCTTCTCTGCTTAGGCTGCTGCCCCCGCGACCCGACCTCTGATAAGCAGAAGAAGATGGATGGATGGGACGGCGTGGCTCGGTTGGTAGAGCGGCCGAGCCAGCAACTTGAGGGTTCCCGGTTCGATCCCTAGCTTCTGCCATTTGAGTCCCGTCCGTTGTGTCCCTGAGCAAGACCTTGCTCCTGATGGGTCATGGTTAGCGCCTTGCATGGCAGCTCCAGCCATCAGTGTGTGAATGTGTGTGTGAATGTGGAAATAGTGTCAAAGCGCTGTGAGTACCTTGAAGGTAGAAAAGCACTATACAAGTATAACCCATTTACCATTTAATATATATACACATATTATATTTATATATACCGGCCGGCGACAGCCTGACGCCAGATGAAGTCAACTAAAATAGTACTTCATCAATTAGTTTAAGTTTAAAACAACATGGTGTATAAAGTGTTTACTTTCTACAATATTCCCAATCAAAAGTTGACAGTAATGAAATTATTCTTGTTCTTTATGACCTCCAATCCTCTGCACGTTGATGTAGACATGTGGTCCAGTCTTCTCTTCACATCTCTTACTCTTCCCCAACATCTCTTCTTTCAAATCATTATTTTCTTTACACAAGCGCTTGTTTTGCTCTTCCACTTTCTTCATTTGACTTTTGCATTCTTTCATCTCCTCTGATGTGAACTCCACTGCCTTCTTCAAGCTAACAATCATGGCGGCCCTTTGTTTACATTCTTCAACAAGTTCGGCTAATTTCGACTTTAAGGGCTTGAAATTCAAATAGCTTTCAAATGACAAAACTTCAAGTCACTCACCTTCTTCTTTCGTCTTTATCTCCGTTGGTGATTTGCTGGAAGTTGGTGGCGCTGATTCTCTTTCATGTTCTCTTTTAGCGGACGTCGCCATCTTAGCATAGCAGTAGTCGTCCATCTTCTATCACGTCTTCAATCTTCACTTCAGGTAACACTCCACCACTGCAAACTCAACCTGCGTTCCGTGGTCTTCAAAAAGACGAATCGTTGAGAATATATATGGCGGGTGGATCGTAGAAACGTCTTTAGGACGCCGCAGTCGCCCAGTCCGCCATCTTGTTGCCCGCCAAAGTAGTCTGTCCGTTTGCGCATGCGCTAAAATCAGCACATTCCGCTTCCTACTTTCCGCCAGTATTTTTCAAAATATAAGCATTTTAATAAATGTTTTAAAACAACCGAGTGCATATGTTACATACCTTTGTAAGTAAAATATTATTTTATTTGGTGTGCTGTAATTATTTCGTCATTCTATTTGCACTACAACGGGGGTGTCCAAACTTTTTCCACCAAGGGCCGCATACTGAAAAGTCAAATCATGCGATGGTCATTTTATATTTTTATTTTGTAAAATATAAAATGCTAAAAAACAACAAAAAAACAACAACACAAATACTTTGTGTCTAAAGACAATCATTTGTGACTGTTTTGTGGGCGACGAAACGTATCATTAGTCCATACTTGCCAACCCTCCCGTTTT